>NC_041398.2:210868249-211169082 GCF_900747795.2 Erpetoichthys calabaricus | reverse complement strand
GGCATTTAAATGCATTGATTCAGTATACTTCTTCCCATCTTTTAGTATTGAAATAAGCATCTCTAATAAGAAAAAAAATAACTGGACCATTTGCTTTCACCCGTAAATGTTACGTTGAGATGATCTGGTGGTATGAACCCATCTTATGATGACAATTGTGGCAACCGAAATCCTAAAGCTGCATAGCAGGCAGAAAAGAAACATGAACCTACATGATGATAGGGGAATGTACATCCTTGACCTCTTCTTCAGTAATCAAGAAACGGGAAAAGGTGGTTGCTGGGTAATGACGTGGTGGGGTTGGTAGGTTGGAGGAGCTGCTTCCCATGTAGTAAGATTTTTCTGTGGCAAAAATATAGCAATTTGCACAATGGAGTATTTTTTGTATCATCATGTGGAAAATCTGCAGCGTGTCACATTTTTAAGAAATGTACTGCACTCCTACATAGTGATGTCAACAAGCAGAATAAACAGTATTGATTTTGCTGGTGTGCAACAGGTCACATGCATTATGTGGCTTCAGAAAACAGATAAAGTATGAATATTGATTTAGGGAACCATATTCATTGTTTTCAACCCCAAAAACCTTATAAATCTCTTTTTAATGAGCTTTAATTTTTGCAATTGTGAAACTGCACGCAAAACAAATTTTAACATAATTTTCTTGAAACTACATACAAATCAAAAATTGCTTGCTTCACTTATCACTAACAGCTACTTTAACTTTGTAATTTATTATCCATCCATTATCTGAACCCAACTTATACAATTCAGGATTTTTGAGGATGTAATCTATTCCACTATCATTGTATACAAACAAAGAATCAATTATGGATGATGTCCTAGTTAGCTGCAGGCCACACAGTTGCATTGGAGAGCCTGTAGTACCAGCTCTGACTAGTCATTCCCTTTAGTCTATTTAAAATGGTTCCAAACGCTTCAAAAGTCTTTAAGGTTTATGGGGTCATTATTGTCATGTGTACAGAGTACCGTGAGATATCCTTAAATCATTCACTTGTTCCAGGGCAGCCATTTAAATATAAGCTTGTCTTCAAACTAGCAGCAGTACACTGTTATGCATGGTAGTGGTGTGCCTAACATCTAATGACCAATGAAGCAAATAAATCTGAACATGCACTCTGAACTAATTATTACAAATTCCTGTACACCTGCTTATCCATGAAATTATGTGATCAGGTAATCACATGACAGTAGCAAAATGCATAAGAACGATGCAGATACAGGTCAGGAGCTTCAGAATGGGGAAAAATGTAAACTGAGTGATTCTGACCATGGGATGATTGTTGGTGCTTAGCAGGATGGGTTGAGTATTTCTGTAACTGCTGATCACCTGGATTTTTATGCACAACAATCTCTTGAGTTTACTCCAAATGGTGTGAAAAACATCCAGTGAGCGGCAGTTCTGTAGACAGAAATGTCTTGTTGCTGAGAGGGGTCTGACGAGAGTGGCCAGACTGGTTTGACCTGACAGGGAAGGCTACAGTAACTCAGAAAACCACTCTGTACAACTATGTAAGCAGAAAAGCAACTCATAATGTACAACACATCAAACCTTGAGATGGATGGACTACGACAGCAGAAGACTACCATGTGTCAACAGTCCAGGCTGGTGGTGGTGGTGTAATGGTGTGGGGAATGTTTTCTTGGCACACTTTGGGCCAATTAATCATGGCTTGAAATTCATGGCCCATTTGAGTATTATTGCTGACCATGTGCATCCCCTTCATAGCCACAATTTACTTATTTTCTAATCGCTACTTCCAGTATGATAATGCACCATATCTCAAAGCAAAGGTTGTCTCAAACTGGTTTCATGAACATGGCAGTGTTCTTCCCTGTCACCGGATCTGAATCCCTATAGGACACCTTTGGTGTATGTAGCTGAGAAATCCACAGAAATTGCATGATATAATCATGTCAACATGGACCAGAATCAGGAAGGAATGTTTCCAACATTTTCTGGAATTCTTGCCATAAAGAATAGAGGTTGTTTTGAGAGCAATAGGAGGAACTACCCAGTTTAATTATAGTTTTTCTCATAATTTTGTGTAGTTGTAGATTAGGAGTGTAGTAATCAGTTGAAATTTTGCATTACTTTTCCCTGTTATAGCAACATCAGTTGCAGAGTGCAGAAGGACAAAGCAATACATACAATTACAGCAACGGAACACAGAATTTGTTTCGTGGCTTTTAACATTTTTCATGTTCAGAAGTATTTTGTGAGGTAAAAATAGCAGCCATCCTCGTTCTTAATTTTAGCTGAGGTGGAAACATTCCAAAATCAAGCATTTGCTGCACATTTTTTTGCTTTTAATCAGTATTTTTTTTTCTCTTCTTATTTCTTCAAAATAGTAAGGAATTTATATTTGGAAGGTTAGAAAGTTCCTGCATTATTGTCCAGAAGCAAGAAAATCGTTGTTTAAATGGGTTTTACAAACATATCCATGGTTTATCCATTCATTGTCTTGACCAGGTTACAGTTATACAAGTGGTAAAAGAATACACACCCTTTCATTAACTGAAAAAACATGTGCTACAACTTTCTTGGGAATATAAAGGCAGAAAACTATGGGGATTTACTTCAAGTGTCCCTTTCTTCCTACCCAGCACTTGCGAGTAACTTATCTTTAAAAAAACTATTTCCTACACTATCATTTGGATTTTTTCACTAAGAACACGGGAACAGTTTGTTGTGATGAACATATAGAGAGGTTCCATTAGGATATCATTCAAATGGAGAGATGTTATAGTGGAAAGTAGAGTGAATCTATGTTAGTAGATACCTGTTGGTCATTCCACCATTAAAGACCTTCAGAAGATTATAGGAGTAAAAAAATGACTACATTTTGTAAGTAATAATTATATTTTGAATATTTATATGGTTAAGAGTGTAAATAATTAATTTTAAAAATATATATATTTTTTTAAAATAGTGTTTTTTTCATTTTAAACCATCTCTCAAAAACTGGATGTTATGGAGAAATTTTATTGCCAAATCTGTATTCAGTAA
This sequence comes from Erpetoichthys calabaricus, assembly GCF_900747795.2. Taxonomy (NCBI): domain Eukaryota; kingdom Metazoa; phylum Chordata; class Cladistia; order Polypteriformes; family Polypteridae; genus Erpetoichthys; species Erpetoichthys calabaricus. Next base: position 211,166,051 of record NC_041398.2, on the reverse strand, counting down.
CCTCTCTTTAAAGAACACCACAAAATGTTTGATGGGAGCAAAAATTTTTTTTTGCAGACCAATGTAACGAGTCAAGCAGGTTAAGTGGTCTGCTCTTTTTCACACAACAAAACAGCACTGAGATCGGATAGCACAATCTTGTTGTGTAAAGCACAAATCCCAGCTCCCAGTAATTAACTCCTACACAATTTCTGTTTTAAAAGTATAAACATTATAATTGTTCACTCCCAGTGACTCATCACTTGAGACATGGGTGAGCCTTTTTCAGAAAGCAATGATACTACCTTAAAACAGTGTCACAACTGACAGTTATTTCAACTAATCACACAAAGGGATCAATTATTACCATCAGTCTGACTTTCTACATGAATTCAAACTAAACTATGCAAAGCATCAAACATGTTGAAACAGCAAACCTGTTTCCAATCGGGTTAGCAATGCTGCCTTAGTTTAAAATCCTGCGGCACCCCCAGCAGCATACTGGTTGGTACTGGCCAACCACCTTTTCCAGCCACCAGCTATAGATCAGAGAGATAGAGAGAGAGTGTGACTCAGTTTTGAATTCTGGCCTCAGGCTCTGACTGTCTATATGTTTTTTTCTGGGTACACTTGGTTTCCTCCAAAAGGTCAATATTCCCAGTATGACCCTGATTGAGTGTGACCTACAAGGTTGGTTTTCTTCTTATGTGCAGTGCTGCTGGCATAGACCACCATGATGGTGAAATAGATGTTAGGTACTATAGATTAATATTCCACACATCCTGTTGCTTAGATAAAATATTGTGTGAAATTTTAAATCTGCTTTTATAGTTATCTGTTTATTTTCAAAATAAGCTTATTCCAACATTGAGACTTATGTGTATCATACCTGAGAAAGAAAAATAAGGCTTGTCCTAAAAAGTACATGTCAGAATGGACCAAGAGATGAATGGGCAAGGCAAAGAGTGGTCAGATTATAGAATAAGGAACTTCAATAAAACCAAAATAAAATGAGTTAAGAATCAAAATTAAGAAGAAAAAAGCAAAAGAATCACAAATAGTCGTTAAGTTAATCCAAAAACTTGGATGCCAAATTAAATGCACCACCATGTTTTGTTTAGATGCTGTTGTTTTAACTTCATTGGTAGCATGAGATGAGTCACGTGACCAGCAACTGGCATGATAATGTTAAATTCAGTTTGCTATAGGCATATTTTTGTGCATTTTATTTTATGTTTCATGAAGGGTTTATTTTTTTTTATATATTTTGACAAAGTTTATTTTTGGTCATGTCTTGTTTTCTTTTTTAGGTGACACCATTTGGAGGTGTCACATAACCACAGTTTAAATGTGATGTTCATGGCCTGCATTATCCCTTAGTGAATATACGATGAATGTCTCTCTATAGCATGTTTAGTTTTTATTTCAAGTAGGCCCTAGTCCTATGTTTCTGTTTCTGCTTTTGACTTCATTTTACTTCTGACTTACAACTAATGTGTTTACCCCTGTTTAGATTCTGATTCCTGGCTTTGACCCTTGCTTTTCTTAAGTATATCTCTGTGTCACATTAACCATCGTCTATTTTTTAAAATTTTACAATAATCCCTGGACATTAGAACATTAGAACAATTTAGATAAGAACAGACCATTCAGCCCAACAAAGCTTGCCAGTCCTATCCACTTAATTCTTTTAAAAAATCATCAAGTCGAGTTTTGAAAGTCCCTAAAGTCTTGTTGTCTACCATACTATTTGGTAGGCTATTCCAAGTGTCTGTGGTTCTCTGTATGAAGAAAAATGTTTGTACAAAATGTACCCTTAACCAGTTTCCACATGTGTCCCTGTGTTCTTGAGGAACTCATTTTAAAACAACAGTCTTGATCCACTGTACTAATTTCCTTCATGATGTTAAACACTTCAATCATGTCACCTCTTAGTCTTTTTTTGCTTAAACTGAAAAGGCTCAGCTTCCAACAGATAACAGCTAACAATATGGCAGAAGAAAAACAAAATTGTGACACCCATAAAAAACAAAAAGGCACTGAGACACATTTAAAATAATAATTTTAAGTTTAACATTTTTAAAATAAGAAAAAAAGAGAAATTAAACTAAAGTATCTAGGAACGCTAATCTGAATGTCTTTTCAATTTGGGAAGAGTACTGGGAAGAGTACTGAAGAACACAGAGAAAACCCATGAAGACACAGGAAAAACAGATAGCACTTGCAAAAAGATCTGAACCCAGGACTCTAATATTTGTTAAATCATCATTGTTACGGCAGTGAGATCCCTTTTTGTGTAACTTAGTAAAAAATAAATAAGCTTGATGATGGCTTACTTAGCTAACAGGATCACAAGTAGGGTTACTGTCAAGTCTCACTCCAACTACCATACCCTTTATCACACCTATGAAGTTCATTTTTATCCGCACTTAACACTTTCCTGTCAACAGCAATTATTTTGCAGTCTTCTGAGATAGTTTTGACCCATTTATGATATATACAGTACAAACAGACTCTTGGTCTAACAGTGGTGCTCAAAATCCTTAATAATGTTGCCTTTGAACCTTGTCATTTTTAAAACCTTTGTGTTTTTCATTTTTAATATTGACTTTCAACTACAGTTTTACCTGTCTTTGCATGTTTTGAACTCTTTGTTAGTATTTTTGACTGCTTGTTTGAATTAGGTTCTTTATTAATAAGCAAAAGGTGTTTTCTCAATGGACAATGTATCCTTAATCTGTGGCTACTAAATTTGTCATTACTATGAATCTAATATGACTTTCTCATTTCATTAGTGCTTTCCCATCACAGGAACTTTTTCCAGGAACCTTAGAAACTCAAGAATTTTTTAGCATTCCCAATGCATGAACTTGGCCAATTTGTAGTTCCTGGTAGGCAGTTTCTGGTACTTTTTTTAGCTTCTATTCCAGAGTATGTACTTTTTGTTCAACCAGGCACTATTGTGGGTGGAGCTTGATTGATGTGTTGTGCTGATAGGTTGACTACAAGCAACAGTTCCATGTTATAAATCTGTTAATGTTTGGACTTTGGAGAGTTATTGGTAAAGATGGAGCATCATACTTCGCACTGCATCACTTTTCAAAGCCATCACCCTGGTACACACCACCATGCACCACATCAAAGCAATAAGTCGCAATCACTTCCAAGACAGAAGTTTTCATGGTCCCCTGCGTGGTCCCCCTAATCTCCCGAATGTGTATCACTCTATTTTGCACATCTCATATTTTGCATTAAGATTAAAGTTCCTGTTGTGCAGTGAAAACATAACACATGAAAGTGGCCAAGGACCACAAGTGTCCCAGGGCCTACATCATACAGTAACTCACTGATTCCTGAAAACTAAGTTCCTGCAGTGGGAGAATTTCTTATATTGTTTCCAGGACACTTTAGTATGCCCACATTTGACCAACATCTAACTGTCTGTGAATGGTTGCCTACTCAAATAAATCAGAAGGGGAGGTTCTGAGGTGAAGGTTTTCTTTAAACAGGGCTGGGCATGCACAGATGTGATAGGCTACCATATGATTCTAGCTCCCTGGATAAATTACCTCTTTCTGGTTTCCTCAGCTATATCTATGATAATCCATTGACTTTTCTGTTTTGTATACCATGTACTGTATGTCTGTGACTGTTAAGAATCTGCTTTGTCTGGCCAGAGATGCTGCAGCTTCCATGAAAATACTTACTTAAATTGAATGAGGAAACATTTAGACTATTTTAATGGCAAGTAAACACTGATAGAACTGATTTAGATTTTTAAATAGTTCCATTTTATTAACACACAAGTCATCTGTGATGCCAAGATGAGGCTGACAAAAGTCCTGACTCGGTTGGCTGAGTCAACCCATGATTAATTTATTTTGATCAGATGACGTGCTAAAGGTACTGTATTGTGATAGCTAGCTTGGTGGTAAGGTAGGTGACTGAACTCTCAGAATTTCATATGGCATACTGTACACTATTAATTGTAATAGCAACCTTGTCATTATATGTGCCAGGTAACAGTGGTTATCAGCTTAGATGCTGCCACCTTACACCATTCCCAGCCCCACAGAGGATGGACGACTTGCGTTTCAATGCTGTGCGGACCATGGAACTCCTTAAATGCAATTGGTGGTGGCTGGATGTGTCAGCTTTGAAGCAGCTGTTTTGTGATTGTGATTTATAAGGGTAAATTGTAAAATTCAAGCCCTGCATTATATTTTGCTACTTATGAATGCCCATACTAGTGTACTTAATAATGAGAATTAGGCAACAACTTAACGGGCATACCAATATTATCAAGTTACTTTTCTTATTAGTACTTATATAATGTATATTCTATTACAGAAAAGGCTCAATATTGTTCACTTGAATAATAGAGGTAATTTTAATTAGAAGCCATTAAATGGGATTTCTGTTTTTTCCATGGTATTAAATAGGTATCAAGCAGCATAAAATTTCACTGACATTGGTATCAAATACAACTATTCTGGTATTGTGACATGCCTAGTGACAACTACAACAAAAATGCAAAACAAAGACCATTGACAAGTTGGAAGGGAGCTTGACATCTATTGTCACCTGCTGGTCTTTTGAAAATTGTCAGTATTATTTAAAACATAAGGAGAGCTATAAATTCATTCATTCATTCATTCATTCATTCATTCATTATTTGAACTGACATAATCCATTATAGGGTGAAGAAGATCAGGGCCTATCCGGGAAGCATCACATGGGACCAATTTTTAAAGTTCCTAAATAGTCAGGCCTACAAATGTTAAAAGTAGAAATGCAATAAATCCACATGAACACAGGGAGCACCTGCAGACTTCACAGAAACAGTGACTGGGACAGTATTTGATCCCAAGTCTTTGGGGGTGTGATGCACCAGGGTACAATGTTTGCCACTTTGAGGTTTACTGGAGAAGCAGGCTTATAATATGATGGTCTGTTGTCATTGACTGTAAGGAGAAAATTATAAAGAGCTGTATTAAGTAATAATATGAAGTTTGAGATAATGATGGTCTCCAAGTACACTGCTGGGTAACTTGTCCCAATATCTGCAATTCTTTTTGTGAATTTCGAATATTTATTGAAAATGTGTGTGTCCCCTTGCTGAACAATTAATCTTAAAGTAACAGTGGTATGATTTTTTAAATGTTCCCTTCATTATTGCAAATGCTGTCACATCCTCTGTTATTCTCTGTTTGGTTACAATGAAAAGAGTCCACACACTTTTAAGTGTTTCCTTATTGCTCATACTGTGCAGTCCACCTGCAAACAGGCTACTAACTCTTTTCTGAAATATTCCAAGTGCTGCTGCTATGTCCTTCTTGTAATATGTAGAAAAAACTGCAGATGATATTCCATATATAACCTCACATTTCCTTTATGTAGTTAAATCAAATGATTTGTTGACTTGTATTGTAAACTTCACAGTGTTATGTGTCCATCCAAAGTGCACAATGCATGGCCTTTGATGTGCAAGGAGGACTCGTATTTTTTAAGAGGTGAACTGAAACTGGCAACATTATTTAGTGGGTAATTTATGCTGATGACACTAACAATCTGAAGTTAAACAGTCAAAATGTAAAAATGTCAAAAAATGGGGGTTGAAAATACATTCAACCAATGAAACAACACAAAAACTAGAGCATGAAAGAGAAGTGGAGGTCATAATTCTGCTTATATAAACTGGGAGATAAGCAAAACAGCTGCAGGCATCTGCTAACAACTCAAAGCATGAAAATAAAACCAGACAGAATCTGCACATGATAGGCATGACAAAAAAAGCAAAGCAATGGATGTTTTGAAGGGCGTGGTATAAGAGCAGGTAGAGCAAATAGAAAGATGCAAAACAAGCCAGCAGGTGACCAAGTAACTTAGTGGGCTGAAACTCAGTTCCTGGCAGGCCACCATTTTGACTCTAACCAACTTCTTAATGAAAATCCAGTTCTTACTGTTAATAAAACATGTCATTCAATTATATGGCTTGTTAGTGGTCTCATTCTGCCATAGCAGACATTTAAGAAGTTGTTAATTTTTTTTTTTTTGAGAGCACTATCAACATTTTTTGTGGACAAGAGCAGATCAATATTTCTCAGAAATTCATTCTTTTCTTTTCAGATTTATTTGTATTGAAACATATATTGCACAATAAATATATAGGTATAAATGAGATCTAGTTAGCTGGTCATTTATTGTTTAGCTTTGTATCTCATTATTATTTGGCTGCTGAATAAATAAAAAGAAAAAGAGTTATAAATCTTTGAAGCAAGCGAATTAAAATTAAGGCAAAAGAAGTTTGTCCCCTTAGCAGCTGAAATTGGTTTCTAATTAAGAAAAATGTCCAGATGGAAAATCTGCTGTCACTTTGGACCATCAGAAATTAACTTTGACACTCCTGGGCTACACAGTGTATAACTAAACATGGTTCTGATAGTCCACAATAACTATCAGACTTTAGCAAGAAAACGTCAACATATAATGACCATTACTAATCACTTTATGGCAGGGATATCAAACTCAGTTCCTGAAGGGTCACAATCAATTCCTTTTTTTATTCCAGACACTTCCTCCACTATTAACCAGTTACTAATGATAATGGAACATACTATGTTGCCTTCATTTTCGCTGACGTTCATTTTAATTGTTTCATTTCTCCGTAGCAAGTAGCCAAACAATACACTGACACCATCAGGTAACATCTTTGTAAAAAAAAAGCAATACTTGCTCAAAATAATGCAGTATTTTTTTTTTTGGAGTATCAGTAATAAGCTTCTTTGTTAACACAGTAATGCATGTCTTTTTTACTTTTACTTCAATAAAATAACTATGGCGTAATATTATTTGTTACTTGAAAAAGTAATCTGACTATGTAATGCACATTACTCTTAATACTGCTGGTTACTAATGAAGAAAGTGGCTGGAACAAAAACCTGCAGCCAATGCTGCCCTCCAGGATCTCAGTTTGACACCCCTGGTTTATGTGAAGATGAAAATCTAATGGAAGGTTGATACCTTTCATACCATTGTAATTTTCATGACTTACTTAGCCTGAATAAGAAAATATAAAATAAAATACATTCTATAAAAAAGCACCAAATATGACCCTGATCTTGTTTTTATAGCAAAAAGGAAATGTACAAGACAAACACGACATGGTGGATTGTAAAGCCCTCAAAGACTAGCTTCGCTCTCTGGATCAGATGTGAATACCCATCTATACAACTAACACCTAACATGAGAACTGAACTGAGCTGAGCCTGTCTGCACAGCCGCTTGCAACACTATGTTACTCGTGTTTCTTATAGAAAATTAGACATATTGCGTACTGTATAAACACTAGTTATTTTCATTTAGCCAGTTGTGATACTGGCCTACCATAAGTGTGTCTGTAGGAATAAAGAAAAGCACAAGACAAAGTAACTTTACATTTGTTTTCTAATTAAGTGTATTAAAAAAATAATTTCTTGTGTGACTGTAATTAAAGTACAAATAATGGCTTATGTGATATGTTAATCTGACGTCATGCTTTGTTGTTCTCTTTCTTCCCAAATACTGATCTGCAACACTACACTCAATACCTGCACAGGTGACAAAGAAAGCAGGTTCAGCTGCACGATACTTCCTGGTTAACTTGATATGAATTCCCAAGGCTCAAAAGAGCTCTTGTTTACAGTTTCCGTGCCGGTAACAACGATCAAGTCCTTCCTGCTCTGTAAGGAGAGTGGCACTTTCCCTACCAAATTAATTTCAGCCAAAGAGCTAATTCATGCTATCACTTTATTTTTACCTAAACACCAAGACATGAAAAGCTCAAATCCTTCTTTTAAATATGGAAATACAAGAAAAAATGTAAATTTCCACATGTTTTGCACTTAGCAAGTTAGTGTTTCATTTGTGCTACTTCCCATCTGTGTAATTCTGGTGCTTAATCACAAACCTGCAGAGAAAAATGCCCCTTGTCACCATACATATTTCATATCATTGTAGGTGTCTTGTTTTGATGAAGTGAATGAAGTTTGAGGTCACCCTTTACCTGCTGCAAAGTTAACTCCTTTATTTAAGAGGTTTCAAAAAGAGCATCAAACTGCAAAATGGGCTTGATGATAACTATATAGGTTTGCTTCGGATTGATTATTTTCATGCACCTGACACAAGAATATCTGATAATAATATTATTATGAAAGAGAAGAAGGATAATACATTTTCTTTAATTGCACCTTTCTAGACACTCCAGTACACAATACTGTACAAGATAAAACCATAAAATCGTACAATTAAGCAAATAAAATAAAACACATCTATTAAATAATATAATAAAACAGAGTAATCAGAACAACTTAGAAAGATAAAATCTATGGAACTGATTAAGCAATTCTGAAAAAGTGAGTTTTATAGTTTTTTTTAATGAAGAAACAAAATCAAAAGTCAAGATATAACGAGGGAGGGAGTTCCAGAGCCAAGGAGCAACATAACTAAATGCCTGACCTTGCATGGAAGACAAGGACTAAAGAGACGACAAAAAGGCCAAAAGTAGAAGAGCACAGTGAGCCGGCTGCTATATAATCTTTAAGATGTTTTAAATAAGTTAGATCATGGAGTGCTTTGTAAATGAGGACAAGGATCTTAAAATCTGTACTTAGCTGGGTGCCAGTAAAGTTTGTATACAACAGGTGTAATGTGATTATGGGACTTAGTTTGACTCAGTATGCGGTCAGCAGAACATTGAAGCAACTGCAGCTTGTTTACAAATTTAACCAGGATACAAGACAATACGAGCATTACAATAGTCTAGAGTTGATGTGACAATTGTGTGAATTAGCGTTTAAGTTACAGAGTAGAACAGTGAGGGATGAAGTCTTGAAATGTTACAAAGGTGATAAAGTGCAGCATGAGATGTAGTGTTAATGTGAGATTGAAAAGGCAGAGTGCTGTCAAAACCAACACTCTTGACTTGATGGCATAAGCAAATTGCAGTGTAATCAATGTTAACATTTCCAAATTTTGAAAAGGTAGCTTTTGAGTCCATAAGGGGATTTTTAGACTTTGTGCTATTAAGCTTGAAGAGATGATGCAGGACCCACATTTTGATATCATGGAGGCAAATAACTCAACTGGACAGAGAACAAGTCTGAGATGGCTTGTTAAAAATACAAAGTTTGGTAATTTAAAAAAAAACTGTTTTCCGTGATTGAAGAGAAAACACTCCCAAGCCCGAAGTCAAATTGCCCTTCTAATTTTATTACTACCAATTTTGCAATCATACTGTAAATTCAGTTTCATATTCATATGTTCACCACTCTTGCTATTGTCCAGTTTAGCTAAACAGTTGGTACTGGCAGTGAAAAATATAACAAGTAAGTGTCAACAGAGAAAAGAGCATTCTAGTACTAAATTTTCATTCCCTCGCCATCCTGTAATGACCAAAGCAAATTTATAATGTTTATGGACATCCTGTACTCTTGAGTTCATAGTTAAATGTATCAGCAATTGATTAGTGGTTTTCCAAGTCCAACTGTATAATACAGGGTGGTAGAGCAGCACTGTAGTTGGTACTGCTGTCTCACAGCTCCTTGAGATTCCAGTGCTTAAATTCCAGACAAGACACTGTCTGCAAGAAGTTTGTAAGTTCTCCCTGCACCTAAACGAACCTTCCCGTGTAGTTACTCTGATTTCAGTCCCACATCCTAAAGATGTTCACATTAGATAATTAACCAATACAAATACTCTCCTACGAATTAAGCATGTGTGTATATGAGTGTGTCTTTGATGAATTGACACCTCACCCAGCATTCCTGCCTCGTTTCTTGCCTTGGTTCTCCATAGCATTGAATGGAAATTAAGAAGTTTTGATAATGGATGCATGCATGGGTAAAATACTATGAGACACAATGTTTTTTATAGTCTCTTTTTCATATTTTTACATTAGGCATGTTCACACTGTACCGGAGTATGATTCTACCGACCTTCTCCATGAGGACAGTGTTGTAGATAAAGCTCTGTCTCTGCCTCTGCCTAAAATTTGTATGGCCATATGGAAATAATGGAAATTGTGCCCTATTTCATTCAAGCAGAAAGATGCAGAGTCCACTCCAGAAACCAACTCCATGGGGAGCACAACTCCACTTTAGATGATTTTCATATACACAATTAAACACACAAACTCCATGCCAGCAATGCCAGGTCGCAGGAGACATAAGGGAGCAGGGCTGCCCAAATTCTTAGCATGAAAAGACTTTTTTGTAAGAAGCATTTTCCATATACTGCATTTATACTGATATCATGAATATTACAAGAATTCTTTCATTTCAAGCAGAAATGGATTTCCATGTAAAAAAGTAGTTAAAACATTCAGCCACAAAAAAACAAAAAATATATCCTCTTAACAAATACAGCTAACACATGTAGGTATCCATTTACCATTCTGCTACAACTTCTTTTTAAGAAGATCCATACAAGTTGTGACTCTCCCACAGAGAAATTAAAAAAGAATTAAAAAAAAAACACAGTCAAACAAGAAAGAGAAATAGTCTCTAAAAGCAGAATTATATTTTTAAAGGTCTCAACCAGCAATGAAACTCTTTTCTTATTTTAAAGCAATACTCCATCAAATGATATTTTTTAAATGTTATTTACTCCATGTACTTTGTAGTTTTGGCCGAAAAAAAATGTTATCTCATGTTTCCATGCAGAATGGTAAGAAAAAAAGCTTGTGATACAATAGAAACCAATAGTAACCAATACTGTACAACAGCAAATGATGTGAATAATGTCCTTGGACAAAGAAAAAGCAAATCTCACTTTACTTGTATGACATAATCCACATGTCAGTTATTCAGATGTATGCACAAAATACAGAAAACATGTTTTTTTGCTAAAATATATTTTTAAACATTTAGTTCCGGAATGGTCAGTGCACATCATATACTGGAAACTAAAGCTTCATGGCAGTCTTTTTTTGAATTGAAAACAGGACTGTTGACCAACGAATGAGGAAGACTGGTGAATCTTTAAAGTATTCCTTTAAAGCAGTTCCCCTGTTTTCCCTCTTAAAAAGTCCATCTATATTTGCTGGGATGTGACAAGACTGACAAGTATGAAAGCTAATGCAGTTTAAAATTTAAAAGTGTGATCTGAATAGATATCATGTTTTCTCACCTGACACAGACGTGAAGTGCCCAGTTATGTTTTCACACCTTTGCATTCACTCACTCATACCATATCATCTTAAGAATTCCTAGTAGCCAAACCAGAAAGTCAGAGAAAATGGGAAAATACGACACAGACATGAGAAGTATGCCAAGACTCTACTTAGACTGTGAACTTGGTGACTTTTTTGTGCATATTTGTAGCAAAAAAATAAAGATAATGTGAGCAAAAAAGACCTAGTGTTGGAAAGCCTGACTTGGGAGAAGAATCACATTTTTAGCAGTGTAGTACAATGGGGGGCTATTGTCATATCAGTTCTGAATTGTTAACTGTTTCGTGCTTGTATATGATACTTTTGTGCAGGAACATGCTATTATAAGCTAAAAATTATGATCAGATCATCAGTTGTTATCTCATGTAGCCCAATCGCAAGACACTTCATAAAGCTGAAACACTAGCAGATGTTGCAGGTGGCTGGGGGGGCAACCCTGCCGGGACGCCCCGGAGGATCGGAAGAGGGCTTGCGCCTTCCCCGCACCATGTGGGGGCGACTGTCCTGGTACCTATGGGGACCACGGGTACAGAGCTGTGAAGCTCAACCCTGCTGGGGCCCGTGGTCACTGCCCCAATGCCTTTGGAGCCCTGGACCTCAGCACTTCCGCCACACCCGGAAGTGCTGGAGGGAAGAGAAGCGGGGACACCCGTAGTGCTTCTGGGTGCGCAGCCGGCACTTCCACCACACTGGGGAGTGCCGGTGGAAGATTGCTGGGAAGCACCTGGACCATATCCGGGTGATGATAAAAGGGGCCACCTCCCTCCATTCGAGAGCGAGAGTCGGGTGAGGAGAAGGACAGAGCTCAGGTGGAGAGGAGAAGAGGCGGCCTGAAGAGAAAGGCATTCAAGGTTGGCCTGGACTTTGGGGACTTTTGGGGGTTTTGAGGTGCACTTGTGTAAATATGACTGTAAATAAACGTGTTGTGGGTGACGTCAATGTGTCCGCCTGTCTATGTCCGGGCCGGCTTCCACACAGTGCAAAACAACCAACCCCATATGCGTTCAGTGCCAATAGTCTTTAAAATAATCAGAATAGCTGTAATAAAACATTTAAAAAAAACTAGGATCCTTTTTGAGTTGTACCCGTAATAATGGGTATTAGAACTTCTTTTTTGGAATCTGTGCACATTTTGCCTTGTTGTAATTACTTACACTATTTTAACTTTATTCTGAATAGACCATTTTGTATTCTACGTATTTCTCTCATACTGTGTACAATTGCTGTACTAGTCATGTGGCAAATTGTGTCATCATGGCTAGCCTATAAAATATGGAGGTGTCCAGTTCAGGTATCTGTATTGGATCAAACACACTACTTTTTTAAAACATTTATTTTTTGCATTAAGAGACAGGGAAAGGATATAGGGACTGAGAATTTTTAACTTAGATTTTTTGGACTATGTTTTGTAGTTTTGAGAAATGAAAGTGTCACATTCTATTAAAAGCAAACATTTTTTGCATTTTATAGTGCCAAAAATGTGCAATGACAGGATGATCATCAGATGAATTATGTGCACGTGAGCACAATCTGCAAGAAAAATCAGGCCGATTATCCAGTAATGTGACTAACATTATTCAAAGGGAAATTGAAATATCCATCCTTTTTATGTTATACTAAGTGATTTTAAATTTAAGCCTTCCTTAAAGCCAGGACTGGTGCCTCAGATGAGGCAATGAAGTGATCACATCAGGAGGCATTGCAGTCCAGAAGACATTTTCATACAACTTTTTTTTTTAATATTACAAAATAATAATACAAAAAATGAAAGTTACGCATGAATCATAAGGTTTACAAATGCCTATTTATTTTAAAACTTTCAGATTTCCATAATTACAATTTGCGCTGCTTCACTACACTGCATGCTAAAGAGAATATAAATGCTGAATGTGTTTTTCTAAACTATGTCAGTACCTGATTTTTATATATTGTGTTGTCCATATATTGATCGTCATTTTGTAAAATTTTGTTAATTTCTAGAAATTTATTAAGATGTACAGGTAAAACATCTGTTACATGCCTCTTAAATTTGCACTGCGCAAGTTTAGTTAGCAGGTGTCCTTTAGCTTACAGGGCACATTTTTGAAATTGTCAAGATGTTTAGAGAAATGAATGTGTGAAACTGCCGGAGTTCGTTTCACACTCAATTTAAAAACTGCTAAACACAATTTTATTGTTGCTAGTGCCAATTTTAGGTCTTTAATTCTTTTTAAGTTAATCATTTACATTTTTTTCAGTTTATTTCAAAAAATTATCCCAATTTTTTGTTGGTGATTGCTGGGATTGCATTGCGAACTTCTTGGTTGTGGATTTGTTGAGCTAAGAGCTTATTAGCTTTCTCTCCGTGTTCATAGTAATGATGTCTTGATTTAAAAATGAGTTGTTCAGTTTCTTTGGTTGCTAAGAGGTTGAGCTCTGAATGCAGAGCCTGCCTTTTCCTATGAACAACCTCACTTGGACACCTGGCATGTTCTTGATCTATTCTAGTAATTTTGCTGGGTTTATCCCCATTTTTTAATGATTTTGTCTGTAGTTTTATGTGGTGGGAGTACTGTATCATGATGCCTTTGTTGCAAAATGTATTTTATGTGTATTAAGTTTATCGATTCTTGCCTAGTAAGAATATTTGAAGATGAGGTCAGCAAAATGTGTCACAGGCAGCATTATTTAACTCACCAGGCCCCTACTTAAAATATTCCTGTAGGTATTAACCAAGGCATCATCGCAGAAGGTGTTCACTGGGGATTTCTGTCCCATGTCTCAACTACAACCAATTGTATAACTATTATTAGTGTATTATTGTGGGGAAGGATCATTAGTTTTCATAAAGACATCCTCGGAGTGAATAGTGATTATATAATTTGGTAAGCTTTGGAAGGTAAACACACACACCTGATAAATGCCCAACTGCTGAAACATTTTCTTTTTAAATGTTTTTTTAACTGTTACCGTGGAATAAATTTGAATCAATTTTTTCATTTAATAATAATTTCTTATGAAAAAATATCCTACATCACGATGTATTTCTGTATAATCTCTTCAGAAACAAGCTTGCTTCATTAATTGAAGTTAGCAGTTAAAGGTGGAGTGGTGGCTCTGGGGTGAGAGATCTGCACTGGCAATCGGAAGGTTGCCGGTTCGAATCCCGTAAATGTCAATAGGGACTCTGCTCTGTTGGGCCCTTCAGCAAGGCCCTTAACCCACAATTACTGAGCGCTTTGAGTAGTGAGAAAAGCGCTATATAAATGCAAAGAATTATTATTATTTATGAAACCATTGGTGAACTACATTTGGAAAATCAGTCAGCATTCATTCAGGTAACTTGTTATGTGAACATAAACCATATATTATTATGTTACAGTTCTGTGCCTTGAAAACCACAGAAATAATGGGAAAACAAACTGTCTTTGTCCCACGCAATTACAGGCCACACAAACACATAGTTTAAGTACTTTTTTATCACTGAATCTTCATGTATCCATCCTTTTTCTAAGACCATTTCATCCAAGAGGAGAGAAGCCATTCCATCAATTATACACACATTCGTACTGGGATAATTTACTGGCACATATGACTGAGATGTGTAAGGAAACTGAAGCACTAGTAGAACTCCCAGGCAAGGGTGGGCTTAAATGGTATGTGCCCCCTGGTCGTCTGAGGGAACTACGGAAAAACTAGTATGTAATGTCAAAGCTTTGGAGTCACCTAAACTTGAATAGGGACTACAGAAGAAACACAAGGAGTGGGAGAGTATGAAAGAGGTGCATTGATAGCAGCAAAGAAATGTAGAAACTACATCTAATATAATGAGTGACAGAGAAGAACACAGCATGCAATGGCAAAATTATACATGATAACCAGCAGAGCACAGTGGGCCATATCAGGTATTAAAAATAAAGACAGTGGGAACCTTCAACTACCTATTTTGAATGAGGGCAAAGGAGAGAGGGAGGGAAAATATTTACATTTTTCTGGCACCAAGTTATTTTCAGTTATCAGTGTAAAACTAGGAAAAAATGAGAGCAAAAATAAAAATAAATGTAAAAAAACATATTAGAAGGTTTAATTTTAAGGATAAACTTTAGCTGTTGTTCAGCAGAGATACGGCCAGTTCAGTAATAGTCTGAGATCCAAATTGTATTGTTTCATTACAAAGCGACCTTTCCAAGGCATAAGTGACTTGTCAGCAACAACATTTTGCTCAAGTATGTAAAGTGTTTACAATTCTATTTTGAAAAAGAATTTCTCACTACTGTGTGAAGTGACACGTAACCTGTCCACAAAACACCTAAAAAGTAGATGTTTTACTCTTGTTGCAAAGCAGAATTGTCCATCAATGCATACATTTCACATAAAGGTTTTTTTTTGCTCAGTACATTTCAACATCAGGCTTTTGAATTATCATATACAATAAGTGTATAGAAAGACAGTAGCTTATCATAAACAATATCAGACCTCATGAGCACCCTTGAATTTGGTTTCAGTGTGGGCTTTGCCCCAATTACATTTAACATGCCGTCACTTATGAAGAGACTGAAATTCTGTAAGTTATCATCTGTACATGATATTTCTGCTTTGCACCCCAGAAATTGGTAGCTTTTAAAGTTACCCAATGCCGTTGTTACACCATGCACATTCAATATTGTCTTCAGAGTTTGGCATTGTTGCAAAATTATCACCTTTGTATGTGTCACTATCACTAGAACTTCATAATTCTACCACTATTAGTTCCTAAAGAACTGCCACTACTGTCATATGGAACATTAGTTTATTATTTACACGCTTTACATTCCTATAGCCCGTACTCAGTACTCTGTGGTGCCGGAAACACCGTTTCAGCAGCCACCCACTGTCACCACCTGGAGTTCATGGAAGACAAGTATGGTCGGTGTGGGACTAGTGGTGGACACATTATCTTGGGGATAAGAGTATAAAGAGGATTGATTCAGCCAATTTAGTGTCAAGAATATTTCTTTGAAAAACAAAACAAATATGTATTCATACATCTTGGTTAATTCTGGAGCCCCTGTAGCCCATGGAGCCCTGAGCTGCAACCCAAGTTAGTTAGAATATCCAAACTTGAGGCAGACAGGGTGAGAATCACATCCTGGTCTATGAAGAGTTGTGTCACTTTGTTGATACACTTGTTAGTGTGCAGACGTATGTTCATTTTATATATTTGTTACCTCATTTATTACGCCTGATCAAGACTGGTAATTCCCTAGCTCTCTGTGCCAAAGATGGAAAAGCTGTCCCTCCTAATTGACAGTCACTCACACTGGCCCAGTTTCAGTTTTACAGCAAGAAATGGATTGCGTAAGAAATTAGTGCTACCCATACAAACAATACAAACAGTAGATTGCACCTCAGCCTGGAATGGAATTGCAGTCCACACCCTGTGAGCTATCCTGCCTGTTGCACCCGACCTGTTATGTTCTCATTTATCTGAACTGACTTCCTTGTTGAGAATTTTTTTTTAAGATGAGAACAAAGAATAGTCTTAGATGCATGCGAAAATGCATTGTGGCAGAGAACTACATTGTCATTTGCATCTCCTATAAATAAGAGAAAACGCACCCAAACCAGGACAAAAAAGGTAACGAAGTGATGATGACGACGACGATGATGATAAATATATGACATCTGCTTGGTGCGTCAGATGCGGCCGAATTTCGCACACCAGCGACCCTTAACAGGGTGAAGGAAAAAGATGATTGTTGGTCAGCTATGTTCAAACGTTAATTTAAAATAATTATCACATCCATTAAATTAAAGAAATAAATCATAGTGTTTTAAAACACTTTTCAGTCCTTTAAAAAAGCACATGCTGCCTCTGATTGGCTGATAAAACTGACATTTAAATTAATGTTCGGTTCCTTTATAGAGACAACCAAATATCAGATTACGCTTTCAGAATTTAGGAAAAGTCATAGGACTGCCGGGATATTACAGCAGAATCTCGGGACAACAGGCAGTTTCCAGAATCCGAGGACCCTGAGCTCTCTTAAAATACCCGGAGAATTTAATATACAGTACTTGACAATTAAGTGGTGAACTGTTTTCTGTGTTGTTATCCCGTGGTATCTGATAACTGTCTTTTTGCGAGAAAATAGTCTTTACATCGGCTATGCAGTTTCGGTGACCTTCCTTAAAAAAAAGTGTTTTTTTTTGTCCTTGTCAACCTTTAAAGTGCAGAAAAAACTGCACTCATTGTCTTTTTGAACGCCAATCTGTGTCTGTAAGCGTCACAAGTCTTGGGTGTGATTATACTACAGAACAAAATCCCGGTGTTAAAGTGACTGTTTAAGATTATGTATGGGTTCACACTTTCCCTATAAAACGCTGTGAGAAGAAATGTATTCCTGCCGATTTTGTTTTTTAATGACGTTTCACAGGTATTGCCTGTCAAATTATCATTGTTTCATATAGGAGGCTTAGAATTTCAAGTATTTGCCCGTAACCGCCTGCTCGTTCTGGTGGTCATTAGACTGTTGGTTGTCATCTAATTGTTTTTTTTTATTATTATGATGAAGAATTGGCATTGACATACTTCTTTTAAAATTCTGGACGAAATAAAAAAGATAGAAAAATATGAAAAGTAAGCGTTATAAAAAGCCAGTATAACAGGAACAGATAAGTAATGCTCCACAGACCGGTTTGTTAACAAGTCAAAGTAAGCACCGTCAAAGAAACGATTAACATCATAAATCAAAAATACTCGTCAGTGAGTTTCGTTGCCAAATTTGTTGTTTATGAAATGATCATCCCATTGTTCATTCATTAACTTTCCTATATTTAGTCAGAGAAAGGGAAAACGGAAGAGTAAGATAATTTGATGGGTTGAAAATTTTGACAGGACGCCTGTTCACATTAAGTTGCCACACTCTCCTGTTTTAATACACTTGAGCTACGGGAATGAATGACCGACCTTTACTTAATAGACTTTTTCTCTCCTGACATTTTCTTACTGCGTAAAAAGTTAATCTCGGTGACACCTTTAATTGTACGAACAATCGTAGACCACTCTACAAAACAAATATCAAAACATCCATCCATCCACACTTCAACCTGTTTTCGCATATTATGGCCGAGGGAGCCTTGCATTAACTTTCTTTCAGATTAGATTATGCAGCACCAACAACCACGTACATTTCCTGTAACACACAAATAATTTCATGCTCATGTATACTATCCTTATTTTCTTCTAAACCTTCCTATAACAAAAATAAATCTACATCTTCTGAAGGCTCACGATCTCGCTCATTTCCGTCCTCCTGCCGGCTTTAAAAGAAAAGGTAACCGCACATTAAGATTTGCTTTAAGCAAGTTTAGCCTCCAGGACACCTTATTTTTGACTGTGTTGGCGTGTACATTGTATATTAAAAGTAAATTGTATTAAACTTGTCACGTCTATTTTTTTAAATTAGCAATAGATAACACAGACACAGTTTGATTTTTTGCTCACCTTACTTGCACTGTACATGTTGAAGCGTGAGTAGCCCCAATCTCGGTAAGCTTTCTGAAGCGATTTCATTCCATTACAGTTAGTTGCTTAAGTATTAACGTGTAGCAACAATCCAATAATCGTACAGGAAGGTAGGGTGGATTCACCACTCCAATACCCACGATATTTTTGTTAGCTCACGAAGTCAGACCCAAAACTGAATAGGGATAGAGGGTGGAGCCTCTCTCTCTCTCTCTCTCTCTCTCGAGCGCTCCCTGTCAGATGAAGTCTCCTCCCACATTGGCTGTTTATTTGTTTAGCATACAATTAGACAGGCACCAATAGCATTCATTTTTTCCTTTTTTTTTTTTTTTTTTAGAAGACTGTGCTTCTTCAAACAGCCTGTAACCAGTTCTCAGTTAACCAAAACGTAAGTTGCACATTACCTGTTTTACAGCTTTTAGTTTAACCTCCACATAGAATTTTCTTTTATATTGGGTATTCACAGAGAAAATGTGTACAGTATAATTTGTTTGTCCTCTTTTCACACATAAATATATTTACATAAATGAATTACAGACAGATCAAGTATCTTGTACAGGGGTAGTTTTCTAACCTAACAATTGATATTTTGACAGCCTCCAATGAGACCATAATTTGGGTTGTCTTTGCTTTCCGCACTCTGGAAGATGAGGCTATAATTGTGTGAAAAAATATTTTGGCCTTTTGAAATTGTACATGAATTTCTGAATATAATTATAAACGGAATATTATCAGATGTCTATCGAGTCAATTTTTAAAACACAGAAAATAAATAGAAGCAGATCGTTGACAGTAGATGTAATTTAAGTATTTCAGTTAAGATGGGAAAATCAGAAAATGATGTAAACACAAGATTTAACAATTTTAAAATGTGAAATTTGAAATTAAATACTGATTGAGCATTGTGTACTGATCTGTAAAGGAGTTCTCCAGAGCTGAAGCCGCAAAGGTAAAGGAGACTTTGCCAAGAGTTACATAATGTACTTTGGGAATAGTAAGGAGCAAGTAGTAATGACAGATATTGTAGTTTGTTGGAATTTATAGGTTGGTAAGTAGGCAGCTGAGCTTGGAAGATGGTGTTAATATAAGATATTGGACTTAAGATCTCAGTTACTTTCTGTTATTCTTTGTGAGACCCTAAACAACTCACTGCACTCAAAACTAAAAATATGGGGTTATTTAAAAAATATTTCTGAAGTGTCACCATTTTCTTTCACTGGAAAAAGGAAACACTGCATTATAGACTAAACTAATTTTACAATTACTTGGTGTTAATTAACTTTGTGTAAGTTGAAAAGTACCACAGTTAATTTCTTTTAAAATAATAACATTATTTTTGAATAACCCTGTATACATACATTGTTGTAATGTGTGCTGATCTGATATTTTGTTGATAAAGTCTTCAGCCAAATATATAATGAAAATGTTCAGTATTAGACTGGAAAATAGTTTAGTTGAGTCAGTTGAGAGGTGTGTTTTGTTGTTGTTGTAGGGATTGCTTAATATAACTTGTTCATAGGTTGGTAAAAATACTAATAATTAGATAATAACAGTACATTTTACTTATATAGCACCATTCCCATGATCAAAACACTTTATAAAAATTTAAAACAAAACAGGGAACAGGAGAAAAAAAAGATCAAAAACAAAACATTGGATAATAAATAACATCATCATTAAATACTATAGAAAGGATCAATACAGTAAACACACAGATTTGAATTAAGACAAGAGACTATACACCAGAATAAAAATACAAAAGTACAAAATACTACAAGTAAACCCTGAACAAACTGCATAATTTGGAATATTGATACAAACACATATCATCTTGAGCACCTGGAAAGAGTGGATAAACTGAAAAAAAGCTCAGAATGTCAGGGTAACTTAAATGCCTTCCTGACCAAATGTATTTTAAAAGAATGAATTTAGTCAGCTACACTCATTAATTTCAGCAGGCCATTCCAAAGTATGGGTAAAATAGAGCTGAAGGCTCCATCACCCATTGGACACAGTTTAGTTTGGAACACAACATTGGACCCTCTGGGTAGACAGGAGTGTAGGAATAGAGAGGGTTACTGAAGGTGTCTGGTGCATGGTCATTTAATGCTTTATAGGTTTTTAATAGAATTTTATACTTAGTCCAATAAGACACAAGGAGACAGTGAAGGCGAAACAGAATGGGTGATGTACTCACAGTTGCTGGTTTGTGTAAGGACTCTTGCAGCAGAGTTTTGAATTAACTGGAGATGCCATATAAGATTAGAAGGGGCACCTGCCAATAGGGAGTTACAGTAGTCAATACGGGATGAAATAAAAGTGTGTACAAGTTCCTCAGTATCAGAAAAGGAGTGGAATGAGTGAACACAGGATATGTTATGGAGGTGTAAGTAACAAAGTTTCTTAATGTGATTTATATGGGTAGAATAAGAAGAGGAGGAATCAAAAATGACAAATCAAGATTTCTTGCAGAAGAAGAAGGTCTGATAATGCCAATGTCAAGAGTAATTGAAAAGGAGCTAACTTTGTTAAGCTGATATTTAGTGTCAATTAGCATGACTTTGATTTGTTACAATTTTATTTTAAAGAGTTATTTTTCATCCAGGTTTTAATTTCACTGAGGCAAGTTGTAGGCTGAAATGAACATTTGCTTGTAACACTGAAATAGATCTGAAAATCACCAATGTAAATGGTAACCCAGTCAAAAGTTACGAAAAATATGGCTAAGTGGAAATATTTAGAAACAGAACAGCAGAGGGCCAAGGACAGAGCCTTGAGGAACTTCTTGTGTGATTGGTGCTGAGCTGGAACTGCTGTTGCCAAGACTTACAAACGTTTTCCAAGCAGTCAGATAGGACTTAATGTTCTCTATACTGGAAAGTAGAATATCATGCTTGACAGTATCAATTGCTACACTAAAGTCTAACAGAATTAATGCAAGGATTTGCACAGAGTCTGCTGGCATAAGAAATCATCAGTTACTTGAAGCTGAGCAGTTTCACAGTGAAGGATTAGCTGTATCATCTTGTAATCAAAGGAAAAGTTTGCTGGTTGTATAAAGATATATATATATATATATATATATATATATATATATATATATATATATATATATATATATATATACACACAGTACTGTGCAAAAGTTTTAGGCAGGTGTAAAAAAATGCTGTAAACAAAGATTGCTTTCAAAAATGGAAGTGTTAATCATTTATTTTCATCAATCAACAAAATGCAGTGAATGAACAAAAGAGAATTCTAAATCAAATCAATATTTGGTGTAACCACCCTTTGCCTTCAAAACAGCATCAATTCTTCTATGTACACTTACACACAGTTTTTGAAGGAACTCGGCTGGTAGGTTGTTCCAAACATCTTGGAGAACTAACCACAGATCTTCTGTGGATGTAGGCTTCCTCACCTCCTTCTGTCTCTTCATGTAATCCCAGACATACTCGATGATGTTGAGATCAGGGCTCTGTGGGGGCCATACCATCACTTCCAGGACTTCTTGCTCTTCTTTATGCTGAAGATAGCTCTTAATGACTTTGGCTGTATGTTTGGGGTTGTTGTCCTGCTGCAGAATAAATTTGGGGCCAATCATACGCCTCCCTGATGGTATTGCATGATGGCTAAGTATCTGCCTGTAATTCTCAGCATTGAGAACACCATTAATCCTGACCAAATCTCCAACTCCATTTGCAGAAATGCAGCCCCAAACGTTCAAGGAACGTCCACCATGCTTCACTGTTGCCTGCAGACACTCATTATTGTACCGCTCTCCAGCCCTTCGACGAACAAACTGCCTTCTGCTACAGCCAAATATTTCAAATTTTGACTCATCAGTCCAGAGCACCTGCTGCCATTTTTCTGCACCCCAGTTCCTTTGTTTTCGTGCATACTTGAGTCGCTTGACCTTGTTTCCATGTCGGAGGTATGGCTTTTTGGCTGCAACTCTTCCATGAAGACCACTTCTGGCCAGACTTCTCCGGACAGTAGATGGGTGTACCTAGGTCCCACTGGTTTCTGCCAGTTCTGAGCTGATGGCACTGCTGGACATCTTCCGATTATGAAGGGTAATAAGCTTGATGTGTCTTTCATCTGCTGCACTGTTTCCTTGGCCGACCACTGCATCTACGATTTCAAAGTTGCCCATTTCTTTGTGCTTCTTCAAAAAAGCTTGAACAGCACATCTTGAAACCCCAATCTGCTTTGAAATCTTTGTCTGGGAGAGATCTTGCTGATGCAGTATAACTACCTTGTGTCTTGTTGCTGTGCTCAATCTTGCCATGACATGAAACTGTCTTCCACAACCTCACCTTCGTAGCAGAGTCTGGCTGTTCCTCACCCAGTTTTAAGCCTCCTACACAGCTGTTTCTGTTTCAGTTAATGACTGTGTTTCAACCTATGTGTGACATTGATGATCATTAGCACCTGTTTGGTATAATTGGTTGATCATACACCTGACTATAATCCTACAAAATCTCAGACTTTGTGCAAGTGTACCTATAAGAATTGATGCTGGTTTGAAGGTAAAAGGTAGTAACACCAAATATTGATTTGATTTAGATTTTTCTTTTGTTCGCTCACTCTGCATTTTGTTAATTGATAACAATAAACAATCATTATTTATATTTCTGAAAGCATTCTTTGTTTACAGCATTTTTTCACACCTGCCTAAAACTTTTGCACAGTACTGTATATTATATCCATCCATCCATCCATCCATTTTCCAACCCGCTGAATCCGAACACAGGGTCACGGGGGTCTGCTGGAGCCAATCCCAGCCAACACAGGGCACAAAGCAGGAAACAATCCTGGGCAGGGTGCCAACCCACCGCATGTATATTATATATATATATATATATATATATATATATATATATATATATATATATGTGTGTGTGTGTGTGTGTGTGTCCATGTTGTTGATCTCTTGTGCAACAGTACATTTTGGCAACTAGTATGGCCAAATTCTTCCTGCACATTTTCTTATTTCCCTTGGTAATCCTCTTGTCCTATGGAATAAATGGAAACACAGTTTTTTGACTTACTTCTTGGTCTGAAGTGTCACGCCGACTTCCATGACCTGCTTCTTCACTGGGTTTATGTTGAAGGTGATTGTGTGTTTTTCAAGATTCAGTTTTTGAGACCTTACAAATTGCTCAACTCCCCAGTTTTCCCAGTTGTCCTTCATCTTCTAATGTCTTCATAAACTGAGATTATAGGTATTTGTGCTATTTGGATTATAGAAGCTTTGCTGATCCTTTCACATGTGCTTTATTGCACCTGTGTAAATGGAAAGCAATTATTGTGGCCAAATATCACTGATGTATGCTACAAGAGCAGCAAATGAAAAGTCATGTTAAGCTATATTATTCCTCAGTGCGGAAAGTAGTCATATTTTTTTACAAGTAAATGATATCAATTTTAGCCAATAAGAAAGAGAAAATTGATTGCAGTATATCAAAGAAAAGTATACATAATCAAAGACTTCTCAATATCGTTGGCCTACCTCAGCTTCAATGCCTACATACAGTACATTTCTCCTGCACACACTTGTGATCTTCCCCCACAATTATTCAGGGTGTGATCTCTGGTCCTACTAGTTCTAAACCTGTCATTGATGAAAGATGCATGCCATCTCTTGCTAATCAATCTGGGTGCCTGAGCATGGGAGAAGTTTAAGGATTGGCCAGGAGGGCCTGATCCACCCTATGGTTAGGCAATGTTACTAAAATCAGTCTTAAATAAAGAGTATTTTTTCCTCAATTTTTTTAAGGCCACAGTTAATAGCAATATGTTAAAAATCATCTAATACTCTTCTACAGTGGTAGCTTTGCTATCTCATAATATGGAGTCCAGGGGTCACACCCGGGTGCTCCTTGCGTGCAGTTTGCATTTGGGTCCAGGTTGGTTTGCTCTGGTTTCCTTCCATAGTACAAAGTCAAACAGGTTAGGTGAATTGATGGTCCTAACTCTTCCCCTGACATGTGTGTGTGATCACCCTGTGATGGGCTGGTATCTTTCTGGGAAATGTTACGTCCTGTGCCCATTGCTTGCTGGGATAGGCTTCAGCTGCCCCCTACAACAGATAAATGGGTTTAGAGAATGGATGGATCAATGAATATTATAATTTGTCCCGCCTAAAGCAAAATCTCTCTTGCACATTGCTTATCATTAAAACAAACAGACAAATATTCTATACAATTTCAATTGCAGATTATTTTACTGTTTAGGACTTAGTTTATGGGAGGTTATTTCAACTTGTATATTTTGTATATGGTATATTCCTTTTTCACATGTCTGATAGCTGCTCCTGTCGGAAAAACAGATCCTTAGTAGACAGCACTAACGATTGAAATGGCAGCAGAGCTTCTGCCTACATGTGCCTTCGATACATACAGTCCTGTAACCCAATGAAACAAACCTCAATCCGAAGTCACACTCACCCCTGTTACAAAATATTTAAAAAACACAAATGTGATATCTGGTTCTTTGATGAAGCAAATAAAAGAAAATTCTCCAACTTTCAAATCAGTTAACTAACTTCTGGAAGGCCCCTGAATATCATGCTACGTGTACATTTCCTAACTTGGTAAAATAAGAAAGTGCTTATTTTTTCACAAATATTTAGACAAGCAAACTTAAAATCAATATTGTCTGCCATTTAAATATATGATAATGATATTTCTGTAGTTTTTCGTAATATTACATTTGACATGGGAAGTGATGCAAATATGTAGCAGTACAGTTGTGACTCTGAAAAATGCATTGGCACCCCCATGCCTAAATTTCAAACTCTGCCCACGTGTGTCTGAGTCTCCTTTATGAACCAAGACACTTAGAAATTCTTGCATCCTCTCTTTCAGTCCCCCAATGGAAGAATATCCAAAATACTAGAAGCAGCGTGTGGACAACAAAATGAAAGCAAAAATTGAAGTAGCATAGCAATAGAATAGTCAGAGGAACAGTGACAGGTCAAAACCAAGAAATAACAAGATAAACTGAATATCAAAATTAGTAGTGCCAGGCAAGAATTGTACATGTTTCTCCATTCTTGCTCTAAAGCTGTGGCTGTGTAATGATCTCTCTTTATCTATTTGTACTACACCCAATTTACTTGTGTTTTAGTGTACTTTAAAAACACACCTTTTCATTACATATTTTGAATGTACTTATCTTCTCTCCTACCTTCCATTGTAGTGACAAAGTTTTTATTTTTTTGTCTTAGTCTAGTTGTAGGTATAATTATGTATTAGTTCTACTCCCTTGTGCGTGCATTTTTTATCTTGGTTGCTTGCACCTCCATTCTTGCACCTCCATTATAACTTGGAGGTTACCTTGGATAAGAGCATTTGCTTAATAAATAATAATAATAATAATGATGTGAGTGCCAATCACACTATACCAGTTGTCAGAAGGGAGGAGTAAGAAAATCAGATCTGCAGAATGGCCGTGGCTTTTAATCATATTGTTTGCCTTTCTAATGCAGTGAGTGTTGTGTGTGTCCTGAATAGAAGGCAGCTGGGTGCCAATAATACTCTGTGCTGCTTTCACTACCCTTGGTAGTGCTTTACTTTCATAAGAAAAGCAGGTGCCATACTAGAATGTGATCCCCAAGTAAGGATAGACTCTAATGTACACTTACAGAAGTTTGTGAGAACCGATGGAGAAATGCGAGCTTTATTGGACTGCTGGTCAGTGTTTTTGACAAGAGCTGAAATGTGCATTTTCCACTTCAGTTTATTAGTAGAATGTAAAGCAGCTCATTCTTTCAATAGCAGGCATTCTGACGTAGAAGGAAGTGTGGCCTGCCTTCTGTTTACAGATGTCTATGACCAGCTCCTTGGTTTTGCTGACATTAAGGGTGAGATTATTCTCCTGGCACCAATGAGTCAGCAGGTAAACCTCTTCTGTGTAAGTTGTCTTGTCATTGTTGGTGATCAAGCTCATGATGATGGTGTCATTAGCAATTTTAATGATGCAGTTGGACTGTGTCTGGCCACATAGATGTTAGCAAGGAGTACAGACGGGAGCTCAGCACACCACTCTATGGAGTGTCTGTGTAAGGTTCAGTTGAGGCAATGTGATGCTGCCAATCAAGGCATGCTGTGATCTGTTGGTTAGGAAGTCCAAGATCCAGTAACAGAGGTTGGTGCTAATTCCTAAATTGAGGAGTCTGTTGGTCAGCTTTGATAGTAAAACAGATTGAATGATAAGCTATAATAAGTAAAGTGGGCTCCAGCATGATGTTTTTTTATTATCTTACTGTGCCAGAATGATATGAAGTGCCAGGAATATGGCACCCTCTGTGGACCAGTTGTGACAATATGCCAATTAAGGGTGTTCATGGGCAGCTGGAGTATTGTTTTTAATATTTTCCAACCACTGTCTCTCTATGAACTTCAACAGGATTGGAGTAAATTTCACTGGTCTGCAGTAATTCAGACAGTTGACATTCAAAAGGCATGCCGGTTATGTTAATTGGTAACTCTAAAGTGGCCATGTATGAGTGAATATGTACAGTATATGTGCAAGGGTGTGTCCTGTGATGGACTGGTGCCATATGAAGGGTTGGTTCATTTTGTGCTAAGTGCAGGCAGGAAAGGTTCTGGCTTTCATGATCCTGAAATGGATTAAGCAGAATAAATGAAGGATGAATAAGAAGATATTTTAAGAACATCCCAAAACCAACAGTGTTACACAGAGGTGATATCAGAGTCCATAGCCTGGATGCAACTCTTGCTATATAAATTCTTTCCAAGAATGCTGAAAAATGTCTACCAGTTCATACAGTATGTAGGCAATGTCAGCTATTTCATCAATACCTGCACTGATATAATGCTGATATAATGCACTAAGTGCAACAACCCTTAAATGCCAGATGTTTGGTTTCAGTTTCTGAATGATGGATTGTTTTCACTTCCAGATACACCACTGCTCCAGCTCTACTACAGTAATTTTGGTTAAAGGGGTCTCTGGAAATTAGGTGTCAGGTTGTCAAATTTGATACTTTGCCCAGACAATAAACTCACTGTTTTCGAAGTCGTCATGCATTTTTACCTCAATAACATTGTTTTAGTCATTTGTAAAATCCCCTCTAGTGCAGAATTCCTTCATCAGGATCAAGGTATGTCCATGCTATCTGTTGGTTAAACAAACCAGGATAAGCAGTACACCACATATTCAAAGCCAAATTAACAAAAATTGTCAGGTTTAAATGAATGATCTTTAGGGACAAAAGGGATAATCACTTGGTTTGGTAGATCTACTGATCGTAAGGCTGTAATAACCCTGAGCTTCAAGGTCATGCCCTATTGTAGGAATGAACAGTTGACAACCAGCAAAGAATAACAAAGAACCCTGCTCTAGTATGAAAGGAACTATACATTATCCTGGAAATGTTTCATTTTAATATGCTACTAATGTAGTTGCATAAATGTTTCTAGTCATGGTTACCACAGATATCTGAAAGTCAGTATCATTGACTGATGAGTTACATATTCATCTTCTTTAGATTGGTTAGTTCATGTTGGGGTGGCTCAGATGCATTACCCCTCCATAGATTTAATGAATGTTAGTCAGGTTCACTCCACTTGTTTCCATGGCTGTGTTCATAAGCACTTTCAAAAATTTATGTGAAGATCTAAGTCATGGTTACATGAGTAATGAGGAATGTAGCCATTAATTTCAGCAGCACCTTCTACTCTCTAATTAATGCATTCAAGTGTAGTCACGTTCCATGGAGTCTCAAATATCTGGAGTCTGATGCTCATGCTAAATGTTTCTCAGTGAGCTAATACTCAACCAACCATTAAAATACAAAACTAGAGAGCAAGGGGAGAAAAGGTCCAAGTAGTCAAGTGTTCAGTTTGAGGGAAAAAAAAGAATTATTTATCCCTCCATTTCTGAAGCAGCTTCATCTAGTTCAGGGAGATGAGGCTCTTTCTTTGTAGTCTTACACGTTAGGAATAAGAGCCAACCACTTTACCACCCTAAAGAGGTAGCCACTAACCTTGGATGAATGACTTGTGTGAATCTTAACTAACTTATACAGAAATATACAGTATTCAGTTTTGAAATACTGGACATTATTCAAAATAAAGTATAATATACATGTAGCACAACAGACAAGTGCTCAGACACGGCATCAGGCCGTGAACAAACTAGAAATTCAGTTTCTCATTGATATTTTTCTAGCATTTATACCATCTAGATAATTATTTAATTTTTAAGGCTTTCAACGTTAAAAAATGTTTATTCCACTTTCATACAGCATATATCAAATATGTCCTTACTACAATGATTAACAAAAGAATTCTTTTCAAGAAAAGTAATAACATTAATAATAATAACTTCTAGTGGCAGAGTGTCCAGGTGGCTTGGAATCTTTTCTATCAAACCCCCCATGTTTGAACAAGAGTTATGTCACATTTATAAATGTCAGTTCAGCCACTTGATTCCATCCGAGACCAGCAAAGATTCAGGGCAATTGCCTGAGAAAGAGAAAGCATAAATAATTCACAGTTTCACTTGGCCTGCTTTCCATATGACATGCTGACTGAGGAAATGTAATCAGGGTGGCACATAAAAATATAAACATTTAGTAAAAATAATGTAAATAATTATCAGACTTTGCACACTGGAATATGGTAAGGTGAGAAATAAAATCTAAATGGATTTTAAATATTTCTTATTCATGCAGAATAATAAAAAATGAAAATTGCACAATGATCACATGGATTTATTCTTCATCTTTCACTGCACACAACTAAGGATGAATTCAAGTTCACTGAAATGTTAGGGAAATTAATGCTGACTGCAGCCAATGGCTCCCTTGCTTTGGAAGCAGTTGATGACAGTAACTGGTTTAGGAAAACAAAGAAACTTAAATTTACACTGACTTTCAAAATCTGAATATTTCTGTGTTTGTTCTTTTCAATAAATTCTTTCAATATTACAGTAATATAGATTAGTGGCAAACGTTTATTTGGTTCTGTAATAATTAACTATTAATTATCAGAGTGTATTGTGTAAAATCAGAATTAGTGCACCAGTTTTAATTGGAAGTAATATACAGGACATCGAATAAGCTACAATCAGGTAAAACATGACTTTGTAGTTTCGGAAATAGCATATTGCAGGAGGCAAAAACTAATACTGCAGCTGATGTAGAAAAGCTTGAGGCTACTGCTGGCACTGGAAATTTCTACATTTGCAGCATTTTGACTGGTGCCTTGTTCCTGTCATAGTCTGTTATGGTGTCCTATTTTTCTAGATATCTATCATTTTCCTTAGGGCTAGATGCCGCTCGATAGTTTCCTCGTCCTTTTATAGCGTTTCAGTCCTGAGTTTTCACTCAATTTTTTAGAAATTGGCAGTTAATGCTTTGTATTTTCAAACTTTACTTTTGTTTGTTAAACTATCCATCCATCCATCAATTATCCAACCCACTGAATCCTAACACAGGGTCACAGGGATCTGCTGGAGCCAATCCCAGCCAACACAGGGTGCAAGGTAGGAACAAACCCTGGGCAGGGCACCAGCCCACCGCAGGGCACACACACACACACACACACACACACAGACCAAGCACACACTAGGGACAATTTTTAGGACTGCCAAAGCACCTAACCTGCATGTCTTTGGACTGTGAGAGGAAACTGGAGCACCCGGAGGAAACCCACGCAGACACGGGGAGAACATGCAAATTCCACACAGGGAGGACCCGGGAAGCGAACTGTTAAACTACAATAAAGTTATTAAAAATATAACCACGGTATGTTATGTTTCTTATGTGTGGGGGTTTCTAAAGAATGTAATTAAAACGTGAATATGTTTTACAAAAAAATACAGCATAATTTTTTGCATACTGAATACAGCATTATATTAAAATCAGAATTATTACTGGTATTGTGTATGTGCGCATGTGTCTTTTCCCTTTAATGTGCTTCTTTCTGATATGCTTTTGTAGTTGTTGGGCTAGGAGAAAAAAATAACTCATTGTTTCTGCTTATAAAATTAACAGCTTTTCATTTAATTGAAATTGGTAGCTGTAATATATAACAAATGTGGACATCTAACATTTTCATCTTTTGTTGTTACAACAAGAGATTACAGAAAAAATAAGTTGTTGAATCTGCTTAATGAAATTATATTGTCTATTTCCAGTTAATCCAATTAATTTGCCCTAATTCAGCCCAAATTCTTCAGATCAAATATACAATTGTTTGTGCATTAACCAATCATAAATTAAATTGCATATCCAATCACATCATTATTTGGTAATTTTTTTTGTTTTTGTGTGCCAGCCTCCATCCAATACCAATACTGTCCAATTCACAAAAGCAAACTCAAAGAAGGCAGTCATCTAATTAACCAATTACACCCAAGAGTATAATTAGTATGTTACACAGCCTCCCATCTTCACACAGAGAATACACACTTGCTCTTATGATGTATGGGGTGTAAATAGTTTGCTAGATTTTTGAACACACAAGAGCCTAACCCCACTTTCATAACTGTACAAAGGGCCTACTGTACAAAACATTGATTTTTAATTAACACAGCACAAATGAGAGGAGATCCCCAAAACATTTTACAATATCTTTACAAAAAAGGTGTTTCCTTAGAAAATGTAAAAAAAAGCACCTGATTGGTGGAACCTGTCCACTTGGCGACAATACTGCATAATGTTGTAATGCAAATGATGATTATATGACTATGAAATGTGTTTTCTTTGTTTGAACATAACATATAACATATATTAGAAACAGATATGAAGACCCTACAAACTCGCTCATTTTTATTTGAGTCAACATGAAATCTTTGGGTAATGGTCAATTTTTTTCCAAAAACCATTTTTAAAAGTTAAAAACAATTTTCATTTTGAGGAAAATCAACATACAGCAATTGAGTAATGGGAATACACTCTAAAAATGATGTGTGTAATTGGTGCTAGTGTTTTAAACAATGAAATCCATTTAAGTTGTTTACACATAAATTATACTTGTAAATGTCACACTCGAGCAGTATAATTCAGTTCTATTAGAAAAGGACATGTAAAGCCTTAAAATATGCTCATTTTGAGTAAAGTCAATTTAAATTAGATGTGTAATAAGAAGTATACAGGTACCCCAATAATACATTTTTAAGTGTTAAGCATTTGCAAGAATGGATGCATGGAAAAATAAACTGTTTTGGCACTTAAAGAGGTGCACTGTTATTTTATTTTTTTCTTAACTTTTTTTATATTTTGTCATTTTTGTTCATTGTTTTTTTCTTATATTTGTTTTCGTTTTTAAATAATGAAGCACATTTTGCTGTAAAGCTGCTATGTTATTATCATTATTTTAGCCGTGGACGTTAGCAGACTATGACCACAGTATATGCTGCATTTGTAAAGATGGAAAGTATTGTACAAATATCCTCCAAAAGAAAAAGTTATTGTGTTATTTTACATTATTAAAGTGCTGCTTTAAATACCAATAAAAAACTAGGAAGTTTCCAACAGCATGGACTTAACTTCATGACAATAAGGTTGAAATCGAACTTTTGGCTTGCTTAAACTTGATTTGTTTATTTATACTAACAACATACAAGTTATTTATCTTATTGAACAAAAAGCCACTGATTAAACTAATTTTTTTAAAACATATTTTGGTAATTATATTTGGATATTAATATTTCATATAGGTTTAAGAATTTATTTTAAGTTTATTGAACAAACATGTTTATTGTGGAACCCAGTACTTATTAGTTTATTATATTATTGTTTAGTATGTTTGTATATTTTTAATAATTTAAATAGTTCTTGAAATTTATTTTTTAAGTTGTAAAGTCTAATATTTTAATGAATGCAAAGTGCTCTGTTTCTCTTTTGCTTTTCTTTTTTGCTGATCTTGTTATTTTTCTCTTGCTCTTTTTAAAATGTAACTTTATCAAAGCAGCCATTTACTGCTTAAGCTTGCCAGAAAGACCAAAGCATTTGGCTGTCTATTGTATTTTCACATTTTTTTATTACTTACACAGATTTTACTCTTTAGGAGGAATTACGTTTTTTGAGCAAAATCAGTTTGTATGTCATTAGATGCTGCTGCATGAATTGCTATACAACCGATTCACTGCAAGTAGAAATCATCAGCTGGACAGATTTTTGTGAACACCTGGAAAAGTACAGGTATGTAGAAATATATTTTGTACATACAGAAAACTGGGAGATGGAAAGCAACTTCAAGGAACAGGTAGTTTTGTGGTTGGAACACACAAGAAGTTTGAAACCAAAGGCGACAAAGGATATCAATATACTACAAGAAAAGGTAAAAACAAGTGAAAAATAAGGAGGTTTCAATCCAAATTTTCTAGTTCTATCTTGGGTTTCTCCTAACTATCTCTACCCCAAGCTTGTTTGTAGAATGGAATAAATACTTGCAAATTGGAAACTGTGTGATGCCTTATTTTATGATGGGACATAATGACACAGTACAATAGATGAACAGCAATGAACATTGCAACTGTAAGCAATATGTCTGCAGCCACACAAAGACTGCTTTAAAAAGGCATCTAAAAAGATTAAAAAAACTGACATTGTGCTATTTCTTTAACTAGATAAAAATAAGTGATAAAAAGTAAATGTGTAAAAAGTTCCAAAATAGCACAGAAAGACTTAGGGATGTTCAAAAAATAAAAAAACTGGACAATGATAACATTAGTGTTATGATGCAGAGTCTTCACCAAGGCAAAAGAATGCAAGGCCACCATAAACACGTAAAGAAGCAAGCAAGAATTCTTACTGGTCCGCCCAGGCTCACCTGAACTCAGCCAGGCCCCTAATGCTACCTGCTGGCTTTAGCTGGGGCAGACCCAAAAATGGGGACCTGGCAAAACAACTAGAAATATACAAAAATAAAACAAAACCCCACAAGGGGACGGATGACTGCAAACCCTTGGCTTGTTTAGACTAGACAAACAGAGACTCTTTATAAATCAAGGATTTATTTAAGAAAAATAACCATTACAAAAACAAAGAAAAGAGCTAAGCTGAATCCTTAATCCTGAACCTTCTCAGCTCATTTATATAGCCAGAGTGATGTCTCAGGAGCAGTGACATTAGGGTGGCCCTGCCTCCTGGGCTTCACCCACAAAGAACAAAATCACAAATGAAACCAACAGAAATAACATAAAGAAATGAAAAATACTAACTCAAAATTAACAAAAACGACACTGAAATTTAAAATACACATACACTTAGGCAGATACTGTACATAACAACAGGATATTATTTTCATTATATATTAATAATCTTCATGCTTGCTGTAATAAAAAAGTTCAGTTCAGTTCAACTCAGTTCATTATGTCAGTGACATAATGTTCATACCATTTTTTAAATGATTATGCAGTAGGTTGATATCCTTTCCTTAATTTATTTTGTTTAGGTAGTTAATAAAGTAAAGGCAGACTGAGCAGATTTTCATAGTCCCCAAACAGGACAGAAATTATTACTCAAGCGATCAAATATGAGTTGAAGAGTAATGGGGGAGATCCACCTCTGAAGTTAATGTGCTGTACCTGAATTGACCTGCCTGTAAAAATGGGACATTTTCTTATACAGTATTACAATTATTACACACGATGCATTGCATTAAAGTATCCTACAAGAACAGAACTTCCTAAGTAAAGGTTATTATTATTGGTGGTCTTGTATTAATTTCAAAGGCTTTCTATGAAACTGATAACAAAAGTTACATGAAAGAAAATCCATTCAAGAATCCAGAAAAGGGTATAGCTTGGGCATAGCTCATATTTATGACTGGGTCTAAGAAATTGAAGAGAGAAAATACCTGACATAAGTGGCTGAAGACATAAACTTTAATGGAAAATGACAGGTAAAAAAACAATCAAACTGTGTTAAAAAAAAGCCTGATTACATGTGTACTAACTGCACAGGGGAGGCAGCAGAAAAATGGAAATTGCAATCAGGAAAGATATACAGTATTATCGTCAAAATGGTAAGCCAAAAGCAGTAACTAGAAAGTCAGGAAACTAAAGATCAAGGCCCAATATGTGTGACAATGATCATATGAGACAGAAATTCAAGAACCAGAGAAATAACATGTAGCCAGAGCCAAAACATTAGTTTCAAGTCATAGCCAAAAACAGAACCGAATTTTTTTTATCAGACTTTCAAAAACAACAAAGAAAAGCAATACAAGGAAAGCTAGTAAGAATATCAGAGTAGTAAGGAGAGAAGGGTGAAGCAAAACTAAAAAAAATAGTCAAAAACTGAAACGTCAGCTGCATAGTCACCAAGGCTAAGTCAGAAATCAAAGACGCAAAAGTAATACGTTTTAAAGGCTAACAAAGGCTGTTTTAAATCCCCAAACTAAGATAGGAAAATATTTCTAAAGACAACCTTTTAACCCATCACCTCCAATTTCCTCCCACAGTCCAAAGACAGGCAGGTTAAGTGCATTGTCAATCCTAAATTGGCCCTAGTGTGGGGCTGGTGTGTGTGTTCACCCTGCAATGGATTGGCCCCCTGTCCAGGGTTTGTTCCTGCCTTGTGCTTTATGATAGCTGGGATAGGCTCCAGGAAGACCCCCTGCAACCCTGTTCAGGACTACATGGTTAGAAAATGACTGACTGACAGACATTGTTAACCAGAGGTCACAACTTTTGAGAACACATATAAACAAAATGGTGGTGAAAACAGCCAAGAATAAATAACAAAAAACAAATGTAAGCTCTAACTCAGTAAACTAATGACAACGTTAAAAATATTCAAAATAGAAAAGAAATATTAAAAATGACTTTGGTTTGACATTTGAAAAATGTAATAAAAAGTAGTAAAAAGCAGTACTGCAATATATAATTTAAGGCATGTCTAAAGAACTGTTTTCCTAACCTAGGTTGAGTCTTTTGCTGCTTTAAAATAGCTCTCAAGTTGATAAAATAAATGGATAAAGTTAATCCAAGGGAATTTGAAAGTTGTTGAAGATAGGGTGGCCTAGAGTGTCCAGGTCATTGTGTTGCTACCTCAACTCTCATAATAATAAGTGGAATGGGAGTGCAGTGAAATTGTAATTCAGCTTTTCAATGCAGCTAATCTCCTGTTATCAGGGGAACAAGGTGGCACCATTTTCTGTACTAAGAAAGTCTATATTATTACTTAGTGTAGCTCGTTTTGGAATATTCACAGTGGTACTCCATTAACTGTCACTTTTCCGGTAGAACAATTGACTAACTGTGTAGCTGAAAGCTATATAAATTTTTATTTTTTAGTAGTTATTATGCAACAACCTGCTATAACAGTGAAACTGCATAGTTTAAAAAGGAAATGTTATTATAATTCTAGCTAATTCAATTGTTTAATCTTACTCTTATTCTGAAATTATGTATGTGAAAGGTGATTTTTCAAATAAAAACATTTAATTAAAAGATAACTTTCTTCATTCTATCGTATAATTGACATGAATTGGGAACCAACTTAATTTTTTTTCTGAAAGGAATACATTTTTCACTCATTATAGAGAAATCCCTTTTAGTATGTTTTTTTTTAAACTAGGGACTCTTTGGGTAGACAGATTGCCTTATTGGGAGGCCAGTATTTTAAGCACATAGCGGTTAGCATCTTTAATTGTAATTTACCCCAACACAATTTTTATTTTTCATTAAACGCTGCTGTGCTGTTGAAATGTGTAACCTGTGGTGGCTAGGGGTCTTTCCCTTAGTAGTCGTGGGCAAATCCGTTATTATCGTGATGCTATAAAATACTGCCATTGTGGTTATCATGCTGTATAACTTGGTGGAATCATTAAAAAGGATTCTTGAGATTTATTTAGTTTCCTAACTTGCTTTCCTAATCACTAAGATTACCTTGCTAAGACACATTGTTTTGTTAATATTCTTGTGCCTCTTAGTTCAACTTCCTGGTCCTCTCCCCTTAAGTCTGCACACCATTGCAGTGGCAGAACAATGATCAAGCAGAGGATTTCCAGTTATCCGCCAAGTTAGAACACAAGCTGTCCTCACTTGGTCTGAACTTTTGCTGTGTAACTGGTTAGCCATTTGGGGTCGTTTTTTGTTTTTGACCCACGTACATGTGGTAGATGCATCACTTGTTTTCAATCGTAGCAGTAATGACGTCAAGGAATCAACAGTATAAATATTAAAATAATCTCAGCATTCACTATCCCTTGTTGGAAGCCTTTAGTGCAGTTGGCTTTTTTTTTGTAGGCCCTGTTGCTAGACTTGGTTGTAAGTTTGCTTTTGTTTTTGTCACTCATTCTATGTCTCATTTATCTGTTCTTGGTTGTCAGTTATTAGTTGTTCTCCTAGTTTAGATCCCCACTTGTCTTTTTTTGTTTGTTTTCTTTGTAATTTGTTTTTCTTTTCTGTTTTTCCTGTAGTTTTTTGGCTCTAGTTTATTTTTGGATAATTTTCTCATTATTTGTATTGTCTTCTTGCTTCAATCATTTTTTTTAAATGTATTGCATTTTCTGGAGGTGGGGCAGGACTCCTAATAAGGGTGCAGGTTTCAGGTAAATTAATTTAAATTATTGTAACACTGGGGAACTATTTAAGGGTTTTGCAGTAACCATTTTAAGTGCAGTGGCATTAAGTTTCATGTTGTGTTCTTCTCTTCCCTTTCACATTTCTTTTGTTTTGCTTTGCTTAATTTAGTTTTGTGATCTTGGACCTTTTTAATCTTCTGTTTTTTGTATTTTGGCTGTTGTTTTAGAGTTTTGAATTTGGATTTGGCCTTTGTCTATTTCATTATAGATAATCATTGTTTCTTTTTTGAATTTTATATTTTCTTTCATTAATATTATAGATTTTTCTTCTGTTTTGTGCCTTTTTTAGTTCTTGGTATTTTAAATTTGATTTTGTTTTTACATTTTCAAATTCAATATTGTTTTTTTGTTTTAAACTCCTTTTTTATTACTAAAAAACTCCTTCAAACCATTTGTATAATTAAATACATAAACTAAAATAATTAAAATTTTCACTTGTGGGGCTAGGGTTTTCAATGATTTTTCCTCTCCACTTGTAGCAATGATACTATGCTATGCTGAAAATGTAGGAGATAGCATCAGCAGCATCTCTGCTTTCAATACAAAATGCAGAAATATTGGCCCAAAGAAATAAATTAAGCCATAGCGTCTCTACAATAAGAGCAGGTGGGGTACTGCCTCCCTATCTCCCAGAAGGTGGTGCTGTTTTGGAAAAAAATCAAATAAGTTGTAAACGTTCCTCAATAATGCAACTTTTTTTATAGTACTGTAAACTCAACTTAGCCATCATTTTCTTTTTTACATTTTCTTTGTACCTTGTGCAGCTATCCTTTTTACAGATTTGCATGTGCAGGTTCTTTGAGCCTATGATGTTCTGGGCTCAGGTGTGCGTATGTGCAGCTGAACCTTTCAGCTCCATCTTGAGGTTTGAAGGCTAGAGCTCTTTTAAGTGATATGATTTAAGCTGATTTTTATGTCACAATCTAAAGGGTGCATAAATGAGTACATGTTACTATTATTGCCTAATCTTATTTGTGCTATAGAAATAAATGTTATTTTGCAGTAGTTATTATTATTATTGTGAATCATCCATCCATCCATCCATCCATTTTCCAACCCGCTGAATCCGAACACAGGGTCACGGGGGGTCTGCTAGAGCCAATCCCAGCCAACACAGGGCACAAGGCAGGAACCAATCCCGGGCAGGGTGCCAACCCACCACAGATTGTGAATCATGCTGAATAATTATTTATAATATAATTTAGCACTTATCCCATTTCACAAAAGTTAAAAACTTACGAACATGCATTTGCTTTTGAAGTTGTTATTGTTAAACCAGGGTTGTTGTCCTTGTTCAAGTTTATTGTTTATTTTACGGGTTTGGTGTGTTTCAAGTATTATTTATCTTTTTAACTTAAGTTTTTTGTTTTTATTTGTTTTCTATATGTATGTAATTTTATGAGTTATATTTATGTTGTGGTGTTTAATAATTGCTGTTTATGTATTCTGTAAAATTCTTTTGTTTTATGCATTGTGTCCTGTAAGTAGAGCCTAAAGAAGTGGGTTCCCCCATTACACGGTGGCAGAAGAACCACACTCAGCCTAAATATTCTGGTTGAAGGTCAACATCCTTCAGAGCAGCATTCATTATTGTAGATTCAAGTTTATTACTGTGAGTACTGTTGATTTTTTTTTTTTTGCTTTGTTTTTGTGGTTTTCGAACTGCCTTTGTTTGCTAAGGCAACCCCTTTTTAACATTTCTTTTGCTGTGTTTTTTACTTGCCTGTTTGTGCTTCTTATTCAGATTATTTAATAAAAATATTTACTTATAAAGGGACTGTTTTTTCATCCTTCTCATTTTTAAAAGCACCTTTTGAGACTTCTAGCTTCAGAAATATTCAGCTCAATTTTTGAGCCTGTGCAGATTTAAACCTGCAGTTTAAATCTGCAGTTAGGCTGCCTAGGGTGAGGCCACCCTTTTTGAGCCACGCCTAGTGGAACATTGGTCTGGCTTTAAGTTATTTGAAGTCTGGACCAATTTTACTATTTTGTTTATTTAACAACACAGGTATTTGATTTTAGTGTTGAGACGTCTTATAATACTGTCCTTTGGTGGTTATATAGTATGAGTATGTTGATTGATTTTCATTTTGTCATGAACTAAGGGGATCCTTAGCACAAAATCCCAAAAACTGTAACAGAAAGCCCTACAAGTGGAAGGGTCCGTCAAGGGGCTTGTAAACCAGAAAAGGGCAAACAAAAGATAAACAAAATATGTATTTAACAGAAGTGCTCTGTAGCACAATAAAGCTCAGAGGAGCATAAAAGGCCCACAACAGCCTGGTGAACTGGTGAACAAATTCCAAAAAACACAGATCCAAAGAGAATTCTAGAAACAGGGAAAGAGGTCAAACAATCCAGAGAATCAATAATAAACAAAGCTATAATCAGTGTTGTGCATGAACTAGTTCAAAAGAGCGCGTTCATTTTACAAGCTCATTTTTATAAGAATGGTGAACTTAACGTAATGTATTTGCAAGTGAGGAACTTCAACATGAGCTAGTTCAGTTTTATGTGACATTCTGGATCTGGTTTACGTCCTGATTAAACGTTTTACCTTACCCTGTAATGTAGGAGTGGAGCAGAATCTGAATACGGTATTTGGATAAGCACAAATTGTGGATTTTTACAAATATTTATTTTGTATGAATTTTTTGTCATTTATTTGTATTCAGAAAAAATAACGTAAAATCAAATAGGCACTGTCTGTGTCTGCCTGCTTGTGCTTAAACTGCACCCCTGCTGACATGAGCATGCGGTGAAGCTCCATTTTCGCTTTATATTTTTCTCCGTTGGACATGCAATATGTGACGCAAATTTTGACTGATGGCATAATAGGTTAGTTCACCTACACGCTGGTTTCACAGACACACGATTTGTATCACACGATTGGAAATAGAGTGGTAATTTATATGTATACTTGCATCTATTTAATCTCTTTTTTGACCAGGAGGATATTAGCATATATGTTTATACATGTTTGTTACTGGGTATAACTCAATAAAGTGTATTTAAATAAAAAAGTCTTCATAATTATTGTATTTTATTCAAGATCACTGTAATAGCCTAGTATAAGGCATGCAAAAATTGAAAAAAGTAAACTTATGGGTCATTTATTCTCACTCCTTAAAAAATACAAAAATGAACTGAACATGAACTAGTTCAAAATTGAAATGGTGAACTATGAATGTGAATTTGTATTCATTTTAATCTGTGTGAACTGAACTTTGAGCTAGTTCTTGTAAGGTGTGTGAACTTGCACAACACTGGCAATAATCATAAGAGAACTCTTCAAAACACCAGTAAGTGCATTCAATGAACCCCAATGGACTGTTTGTTTCCCCAGAATTTATAGGGCTGAGGGCAGTCCCTATACAGTGATAGGCAGGTGAACCCACCTCATGGAAAAACACCTACAAAACTCATGAAACATCGAAGGACAAGCAGTGGCACATAGAAACTTAATAGCACACAAAACTGTAAATACATAGTTACACATATAATAAAAATAAGGAGTAATATTGATGGAAACAAAAAGAATCAAAAATGAACAAATAAGGCATCAAAAACACAACACAAGCCATGGGAGGGAGCCTGGCTGAAACATGACATTTTGTTATGATTTTTTTTTTCCCAGTGGGGAAGTTACAGTGAAAGGATGGGTTGGCTGCCTCCTGTGGCCGTGTGTTCCCACAGTCCACTGGGTGGCTCACATTAAGGTTAAGGTTAAAAGGAACCTTGTGTCACACCCAGGGAGTTGGAGTCAGGAGAAGAAAAGGATAGCACTTGCCTTGGAGCATTGAAGGAGGAGAAAAGAAAGTGAGAAATAAAGAAGAACAAGGAGGGGGCGATTTTTTTATTGTGAAGAAGCTTGTATCAACAGTATTTTATTTCTTTAAAAGGGTTGATCTAAACCCTGGACTCGTGTCTTTATACTTGTGTCAAGGGTTTGGGGATCTGAAATGTCCTGTGATGGCCACACTGCATATGCCATATTAAAGTTCTTTCTTTGTAAGGTTTGCTAGAATCACATCTACGATGTGCACAAGCCTTTGCTGGCTTATTCATCTTCTGGGTCTGGTGGTTGATAGACTCTGTTGGCTGAATGGAGAGGTATGACATGGCTACATCCAGTTTTTCATATATGAATTCACAGCCTCACTCATATATGAATTTCTGATATTAATGAATGCTGACAAATATATTGATTTTTTTAAATCATTATTTTATAACTTTTACTGAAATGTATCTAACGCTCTTGTTTATGCAACCCAGGCTTGGTACTGCTGCTTATTTCTTGGATGCAAAAATGTGGTATGCAAAAACATGAAAACTAAAGTCTGGAAAAAAGGTTTGCATTAACTGGAAGATCATTACATAATCACAGATTCTATTGAAATAAGGCTTTCCAACTAAATGCATTTTATTAGTTAGTTACTGTTTAGATACAGTAAGCAATAAGGAAACCTGCTATTAAGACATTAATCTTTGAGGGCTGCATACGCCTTAAGAGATGCAAAAATACCAGAAACCAATATGGGGAGGCCCAGTCTGGTGTACCACTAGCCAAAGCTGGCTGCCCCTGACACCAGATGGAATTTTATTACTAGTGATTTTAAAGCTACTTTGAGTTGGGGTGTAGGCTAAGATGACATAAACAGAATCCATGTTTGAGAGACAGCCAAAGAACAAGAGAGGGAAAAAGACATTTAGTAACAGGGAGAGATCAGCAAATGGGTGTGTCACCTCAGTGACAGGCATGAATTCAAGCCTGTGTAAGGAACGCCCAGAGTTGCTCAGGTTTGTTGTTTTGTGT
Organism: Erpetoichthys calabaricus; assembly: GCF_900747795.2. NCBI lineage: Eukaryota > Metazoa > Chordata > Cladistia > Polypteriformes > Polypteridae > Erpetoichthys > Erpetoichthys calabaricus. The sequence continues at coordinate 211,123,986 of NC_041398.2, read as the reverse complement.
ATTTTTACTTCTAGCTTCTTCCTTGAGTCTATTCTTCTTTGTATGCTTTATTTATAATAATAAATGTTTTGTCTTTATTCTACACAGGTAGAAAGACGGCAGGACGACACTTGTTTGTTGCTATTTACATAGATATGTATATACAGTAGACATTAGCACGACCTGGCATTTATGTTATCACTAGAATTTTAGAGAAAGAAAATGATATGATTATTGGAAGAGATGAAACAAGGGAGAGCAAAAAGCTGCAACATAAACTAAACCTTTCTGCCTCTCTGTACCTTCCTACAGAAATCTTAAACCACTGCCTCACCCACTGGCTCACTTCTAAAGTACCAAAACATAGCACTCTCCCTGTCACCATTTGACACTGTCTCAATCTCTGCATTGTTCTGGCAACTCTACCAGTGAATGTTCATACCAATTCTCCAGTGGACTCTAAACTTACCCTTCCTTTATTATAGGGCTACCTTTAAACCTCACACTGAGTCCACTTGTATCCTAGCCTTAAGTTACATGTGACCTCTGAGACCACATCACATATCTGCAAAGCTGACCCTTAAAATGAACTATGAAATAGCTGCTCTGCCTCTGGTCCTCTTGAAAGGGCAACAAGGATTCCCACATTCCTATTTAGGAAGTTTTTTGTTGCCTCCCAGCTGCCTGTGGGAACTGCATTTTTTTCTTGCCAGCTTTTCAGAGGTCTCATTCATTTTCAGTAGGTAACTTTTATAGAAATATATAAGTGCTGTCATTTGACACAATTATGTTAGGAAAACCGGACACTGCTGCGAATTTCCTTTTTATGCTGACACATACAACCAAACCATATGGAAGCTGAATGTAGTGCCTTGTTATTTAGTTTATAGCTTCCAGAACAGTAGGCACGATGGAACTGAAGCTTGCCTGAGATATTCCTGACCTGTGTAATCATGGGCAAAAACATCTGACTGGTCTCTAAAAGCTCATTCCCTTCATATATGACCATTTGCATTGTCTTCAAGTTGTGCCAAACAATCCATGTTGTGTCAAACCATCAGGCTATGAATACGCTGTAGGACATGAGATTTATAGATTTCTCTTTTCAGGGAGTGAATCACACCCGTGTTTTCATTGCACTTTGGTTTCCAATACTGAAAAGTGAAAACAGGTAGGCTATATAAACTCGAAAAAACAGAAAAGTTCTTTAGTGCAAATACACAGAATTGACCTGTTTAAAGGGAACTAAAATTGAGTCTATACATCATAATAATAACTTTTAAGGTTTAGTATATTTGTGTCGTCAATGCAAATTATAATGACTTGGTGATGTGAATTATTACATACATGAGTTGCCATTTGTTAACCCTGCTCACCCTATTTGATCAAGGGTATTGTCATGTACCACTTTCTCCAAAATATTGTATATGGGTGGGTCAGAGTTTCCATAAATATATATACATTTTCCCATCAGGTTTTCTTTTATAAATCCAGACTATCTCATGGAAAGTTGCATACGCACATTCTGAGCCTCTTCATGTGGAGCTTTATCACACTCAATGAATAAGAAGGACTCCTGACCAATGAAAGTAAAGGGCATTCAGGTCTTCAATTCTGATGCTTATTCATTTCTGTGCCTGTTCCTTCCTCACTTACAAAGATTATTTTCTGGAAATGCTTATTTTAAAAAAAATGTAGTAAAAATACATGTGTTTGGAACGTTGTGAAAGACTGGGTGACTTTGCATGTGGACTATGTGACACAAGTAACATGAGAGCTTTTCACGGATGTTTTGATATTGTTTACTGTTGTCCTTAGTTGGTCACCTCCATTCCACATGAACACATGAGATTAGAAGTTTTTCTCGGTTGTCACTACAATGCACATGGGATATGTATGATTTAAACAAAATATTATTTTTGGCTGCAGTGTTCATTTAATAAGTGAGGGCCGGAAGTGTCCAAATGAAGCTACACACAGTGAAATCAACAGAAATGCCCAGAAGATTCGCCAGGCCCCAAGTGAGGACTGCATCCTCTGATGACACCAGCATCATACCTGTTCTGTCTTAAAAGTTTCTCTTTCACTAAAGTGATAAAGCCAAGCAGTCAAATCCTTGAGGGTGGACTGTTTTCATAGGTTGTGATTTTAGAATTACTAAAATAAAACCCTCTATATCTAAGATGGAAAATCTCTTCAAAGAGTTTTTATTTTGGATGATGGGAGAAACACCCATGTGGACATACAATTTGATGGATTTCATCAATATATATCTATCTAGGGGTTTGGGTATTCAAGGATTTTGATTTTTACTGATTTTGCCTTTATAACATCATGCTATCAAAGTTTAATTTTTGTTGTGTTTTTCGGCGATGCCATCTTGTTTTTTAATTGGGTGCAGTTATTTCAAAATATTTGCATCAGTTGTCTTCTTAGTAATATTACCCAGAATTTCCTGGTATGTTAACAATTGTGATGTCATTAAAACAATGGACAATCGTCGGTCTGGGCATTTTCCAGGGTTCCTGAGTTGGCGGAAAAGAAAATCTCCCTTTGCTATTTTATAAAGGACCATTTACTTCTCCATTAAGAAATTTTTGCTCATGTTCCTAATTTTTGATTTTTATTTAGTATTTTGACTCTGACAAAAGATAGACTTGACTCACAGTCTTGACCTTGGCTTCTTTTTTGACTATGTATATCTTCCAGTCATTTTTCTAACTTACTGTCTCTTCCAAATCAATATAAGTTTTACAGTTTTAAAATATTAAATATTCTTATAGATATCCATATATATAAAATGCTAAGGGTTGTCCGTCTGACACACAGAAACTCATGAGCCTGTGGGCCGTGAACCTTGAGCTTATGCCATGATATGCATAACACAACTCATGAATTGGATGTGTGGGCTACATTACCCATGAAATTCAGCATCAAGTCTTTCCCACGGTAGGCTGTGATGCAGCCATGTGCTTCGGGGCAAGCTGCGACATGGACGCGCACCATGACTGACAGAAAAAGCACAGCAGCTGCCGCTGACCGAAACAGCGCAGTGGGGCTTTTTGGTCCTTCTCACAGCAGGCAACAACTCGGTTGTGTGCCTCATTACAAGCAACAATGCAGATGTGTACCTCATGGCAATGGTGTGAACGTGGGCTATCGTTGACAGGGAGAGAGCACAGCTGTGACACTGAGGCACCTTACACAGGCCAACTGAAAATTATACAGAACCAAAGAATTTGAGGTGTTGGCTGCAAACGTAATGTTAATGGGCTTTGCATCAGACAAGCGCACAGCATGTCTGCCAGAAAAAGAGCAGTGGTGACATTGATTGAAAGTGACGGACATTGCAACAACTTTAACAGAGTGACATGGGGTGCTGTATTATGTGAGAGGTACATGCAAAACCTTTCTTTGAGGACTGGAGGTTTGAGTGGTAATAGGTATTAATTATTTTATTAAGTACTAGCTGTTCCCCGCGGCTCTGCGTGCGTAGTAGTGAAACAGGACAAACTTTAAAAATCAAAATAAAATTTTTAAAAAATTTAACAATTTGTATTGAGAAGAATTTATATTAATAGCTTTCATATCTGAGAGCCTCTTGTTATGCAATATTTTTGGTTTTGCTATCAGGGCCTGTAGCTGTGATCTCTTTGTCAAAAATGTAAAAATTTGGCAAGGTATCTCTGGCCAAGTAGAAGGTAGGTACGCTCCAATGTCAAATGATGCCACTGTATCTGATCATGTTCAGCTCTGATGGGAGAGCGTCCTCCATGTAGGGACAAGAGCATGTGGCCATGATATCTCTGCCAATGAGCAGGTACCCTCTAAAACACATATAGCTGTGATCTCTCTCTCAAAAACGTCAAACTTTACTCTTGAACAGTCTCTAGATGATAATGTCTGCTGAACAAACAGGTATTGCTAGCTAAGCAGAGGCAAGGTATGCTCCTACATGTGGCGAGTGGCAGAGTGACCTGAACAGAGGCTGGCACGTGAGTGAGGATGGCCTTGCCCGGCTCCCTATTCCTGTGGTCCTGCTTCCCCCTTCCCTCGGCCCGCAGCCTGTCTCTAGGATTTGTGCAAATAAATCAGTGCCACAACTAAACTACTGTATAATACTTAGCACGATGAGAGAAGTCGTGAAATTAAACCAAATATTCAAGCAAATTATAGAAAAAAACCCAATCTAAATCCGTTAAGTAGTTCTCTCGTGAAAAATGGAGAGACAGACAGACGTTAGATTTTATATATATGGAGATTATTTGTTCTAGAAAATAAAATAAGTTTACAATTTTAGTTTTTTTCCAGTATAAACCTTACATTTAAATCACTGGATTAAAATTTCATTTCAATACAAACAAGACAAGTCAAATCTTTTTAAAAACATATGTCTTTTGGCAAGAAAGAGATAGCACAATTACAGTAAATGTGAGAATCTGGTGGATAATAAACTGTCTATGAGAGAAAATTGCTACATTTCCTGTCTGACAAGTTTGAAAGGTGAAGTATTATTTCTAGGGGAAATATGATATGCGCCTGCATAGAGAAACATTCTTTGGTGGGCCCATGGATGTAATCTATCTGAAATTCATAATTCAATTGCACTTTTTGTTATCGTTTTTGCAATACTATTATATACAGAATATCACTTTTCTTGGAAGTTTGATATTTAGCAGAAAATGCTGAAATTTTTCACCCGAAGTAATGTGCATATTTCTCTGGACAGCAGTAGGGTGTGGCATTTGAAATGCTGGCTGGGTGACAATAGTCATTCACTCTGTTTACAAAGCAACATTTCAAGCTAAGCCACTTTTGCACAGGTGCTTCCATATAAAAAAAGAGATCCAGACTCCATCTTGTACATCTAAACGAACATTGACATAGCATTTCCAAAGCTTTTGCTTCATGAAGGCTTTTGTTATTCCAAACAAGACTGAGTGGCAAAGTGAGTAAATAAACCTCAGAGCTGCAAATCAATTGCCAGTCTAAGGCTTACTTAACTCATTTCCAGGATTTCATTTGCTTTGAGCAACAAATCATTTATTCATAAATTTTTGTGCAATAATAGTACTGGAGGCCTGCATCTTAAATCACATATTAATGTGCAAATCAGAGTTATAATCCTGTTTTTTTTTACTCCCTTTGATAACTTGGCTCAAGTTTAAACCCTAGCTTTGTGTCCAATAAGAAGATCTGGTTTAGGACTCAAACAGCTGTCTGGAGCCTAATGTGTGATAGTTTCCCTTGGAACTAGGAGTTACTGTAGATCTCACCATAGCCTTCACTTTTTTTTTTGAGTTCTCTTTCACATCTACTCATTTCCTTCTGCATGTTTTTTGGAGACCACAACAAGAAGCAAACCTGGATGTGCTACCAGTCCATTGTAGTGCACTCACACACAACTGTACACCCAGATGTGCTCACATGGGACAAATGAAAAATTTTCAGTCAATCAAATTTCGTCTTGGACTGTGAGATAATACACCTTTCCTTTTAGGAGACAGATATGAAGAACATGGTGGTAATGTAGAGAGTTAACTCAGGGTCAAATATTGAAGCTGCAGTGCTACTTTGCCTACCACAAACGTTATTTGAGGACGATAGTTTTTGCAGTTTTTAAGAATATATAAATTATAAAAAATAAATAAGTTTCGTGACCCCACTTATTTAGAATCATGTGATAGGTGATTATAGCATTAACGTGAGATCTGCTTTGGCTATCATTTTGACTTCTGCAACAACTGTGGTAAAATTTTGTCTGACTTTTTAAAAAATTTTTTGTCCTATTTGTTAATTTCGTGTTATTCCCTTATCTTTCCTCTGTTTTTGTTTCATTTTGTCAGGTGTTACCTGAAGAGCTCTATGTAAAGGCATTTTCAAACGTTAAGTTACTTTGTTTCCTTTCCAGTTTATTCAGTTGTGTTTCACACTGCAACCTTTCAACCGAACCAGAAAAACAATAAACATCCCACAGGCATCTTGATGTCTTCTTTCTTTGGGCAAAACATTTTTTTTCTCCCCATGGAGAATTGACAACAGTTTTGTTACCAAATTGACGAATCTTCCATAATTACAAACAAAAAACATTAATCGCTACTACATTTGGTAAAAAAAGAACATTTTTTCAAATAGGTGAGTGTACAAAAGATGGCAAGCTTTACTGAGGGCATGTTTTGATGTGTGTCAGTTTAATGACAGTAGATGCATCAGGATAGTTTAGTTTAATTTCATGATGTTGTGTATTTACTTTCCAGTAGGCACGGTATAAACTAAACCTCAGTTTAGTTTATCTCATATCACATGTCTTCTTCCTTAACTCCTGTAAATATTTGTTAATAATGTTCATTTTGGAATGCTTCATTAACATTTACTACGTATGTCAAATTCAGTGTGCCTCCAGATGCACATTATGAGAACACTCCACCGGCGTGCATCATATTTGTGGTACAGTATAAGATTAGGGGATTTGATGGTCGTTTTCACAGGGCACTGCTTCTCATTCCTTACCACCCCGTATGTATTTTAATCAACTAGATGACAAGTGAATCGAATTGCACAAGAGAGGCTGTGAATCTGAATCAGGTGCACTTGCCCTGATTGAATGGTGACTGTGCGAATTGTTTTATTCAAATTGTGTTACATTTTTACTTATGTGTGTATTTGTTTTTTACCTTTTTAGTGCTCCATGTTAACCGTGAACCCATTATGCTATGAATGAGATTCCCTAATTACTGACACCAGATGCTTAGCATGACTACCAGAAAATGCACAATTTCACGCACAGTGCACAGAATTTCATGTAGTTAGATGGATATGTATTGGATCGCATTAACACCTGGGTTCACTTGGCACCACACCAAGACAATACTTTACAAAATAACTCAATACGGTTGTTGTGGTCTGCACCAGAGTGCAATTGACATGTTCATATCTACCTGCACAAACCTGACTTTCAGGGAAATCACACCAGAGTTTGACAAAATTGCATTAAACAAACTGGGTGTGAAAATGCCTTAAGACACCTGTTACCACAGCTCATTCCTATAGCACTGACTGTGTTTTAGCAACTGTTTTTCTCTCTCGTGATTTAGGCCTACAAACTTAAAGGTGTAAATAATTGAATAAAGTCCAGTGGTTATGATCAGTAACTTTTATTATTTTTTGTGAGAATTCTTGGACTGATTTTCACTATCCACACATCTTGGGGATCTGAGACACAAAGATTATGTATTTACCATTAATGTTTGACTTTAGAATGTTTCGAGAAAGTTAAATATTTTTAATGTTTAGCCATGGATTCTTTTTTCTTCTTTTTTCTTGTATGGGCGCCACAATTTTGAGCATTTTGCGTTGTTTGTTGCCATAGTCATTTTCCTACAATTCTCTAGGATGGGCCTGCTTCTGACGTCATCAGAGCAATGCTTTCAAGTTCATCTTAGACATTTACTGGGCAGTTTACGGATAGATCCTCACATTCGCATATTCTAAAAGTGTTGTGTTGTGGAGTCACAAAAATGACAAAAATGGTGTGAGTCCTCCTAAAATAACTATTAGGTCAGAGCCACATCGTAATCCGCCTGCCTGAAGAAGCTCACCTCAAATAAGGTACCTACAGGCTTCTGGCCTAGCAGGCCCCAAACGTGTGTGGCTGGCAAAATAACAAGAAATATCCCAAAATATAGCTAAAGCCTACAAGGAGAGGATGACTAAAAACCCCCATCTTATGCACAGTAGGGCAAACAAAGAATGTTCATAAATTAGGATTGGGATTAGAAAAATTCAAGAAAATGCTCAAAAGAGTTCAAAATAGGTAAAGGGAGCTGATTAAAAGGTAATCCTACAGAAAACAAGTCCCAAAATGGTAGCCAGTAGTCAGAATTCTAAAGACAGAACCCAGAAGTCAGCAAAACCAGATGAACCCAAAGAAAACAGCAGTACATACTAAGAATTCCAAACAAATGCAATGATCCACTGACCGGGTCTCTCAGTCTAACCTCCAGATAAAGGCAGAGGGAGGACCCAGCAATGGTGATGTCAGGGTGGCCCCGCCTCCTGTGTCTCCACCCACAAAATACATGGAATGGAGGTATATTTAAAAAGACTCTACATAATTATAAAAATAGCAGAAAATGTATAAAAATATGAAAAATAATTAATATTAATAAAAAAAAATACATTAAAACACATAAATCCGGAGAATTGCATAACAGATTCTTTGCTTAATTAACGTTCCGGTTTTTGAACTTTACTTTCATTCCTGACATTGATTTTTTGATTTAAGCAAGTAATAATTGACTTTATGTATTTTATGAAGTGATATATTGTAGATCTAATCAAATATTTAAAATCCATGATTAAAAAAATAGAAAATATATGTGAGAGAGTACTAGAAAAAATTCTGCAGACTTTGAGGAAAAATCATAGCAATCACTATGTGATTGTCAAGTCAATACAAAAAACAATAAAAACATACACACACAAGGCCATTGCTTCAGATGTTTTTTTCCCTCATGCTTTCCTAGATGTCTCGGTGGTTCAGTGTAATGTCACAGATTAACAGTGTGTTTGTGGGAAACAAACTCTTTTTCAACAGGTACATCAGTGTCGAAAAAAGTGATCATCATTGTATCTTGAATATGGCTTGGAGGAAAAAAAGTCACCTGTGCGTTTGTAGAATAAATGCCAGAAATATCCACTCTCAATTCATCACAATTCCATGCAGCATACTGATTAACCACATTTATGGGCACACAATACCTAGAAGCAAATTTAATAACTACATCCTATTCCTGTGAAAAAATAGTACATTAAAACAAGGAACAAAATGTCTAAAAAGTGCATTAGCAAAAGAAGCATTAAAAAATGAAGGTAAATGAGTATAAGCTGATTGAGCATTGTTTTTGATTGTTATTTTTAAAAAAAGGGCAGAGAAGTTGAAAATCTAAACCATGCTAATTAGGCTTCCTGCTACATTGCATCGTGATATTGTAGCCTACATGGGACTTCAGCAAACAATAGAAGGTTGCCAGGCAAATAGATCAACATGAATAAGAAACAAATGCAAAACAATGCACACAATCATGCTAAAGCCATTATACAGTAGAACCAGAAGCTCAGAGACAGATGTATCTAAGAAGACTGTCTTTATTGTGCTATGTTTGCTCACTGAGTTGTTTGTCTCTGGTTTTGCTCCTTATTTTTTTCTCCTATTAAGAGCAGTTTACTGCCAATGTAATACTAACCTCAGTTTGGATAGTTCAAAGGCTGTTGAACATATAGCGCTATTGGATAACATCCTGTACTCTAGTCAACTTGGAAGTCTTCATCACCCAAATTAATTTCCCATCAGTCTATCCATTTTTCCAGTCTTAATTTTTCCGTAGTGTGTCTGAGAAAGCTGGCGTGTATGCCAAGCAAAACTAACTAAACTCAGAACAGAAACAAACCCTGGAAATGACCATGCTACTTCACAAAGCACACCTCTTCACATATTCACTCCCAACATACTGAGGTAAAGTGCAGTTATCAGCCAACCTGACCTGGGCATCTTTGGGATGCAAAGGAAGCCCAAGTAACTGCAAAAAGACAAAATGAGCACAGGGACTATGCAAATTGCACACAGACACTAAATGAGCCAGGATTTCACTCTTGGGCTCTGTGACACCCCACTAAACACCAAGTCACTGTCTTTTGGGACTATTTGTAGATAAATCTAGTAGACTGAGATTGAAACTCTCCAAATAGATTGCCAGAACACATAGGGGCAGCACAACAGTACAGTTCTGGGACATCAGGATCAAATCCTAGCCCTACTGTTGTTAACACTTTACTCTCATATCCTTGTTGGTTTTTGCCTGGCAATCCAGTTTTCTTCTATATTTCTAAATACTTGAGTGTGAGGCTAATTATAAATAATACATTAGCCCAGTGCGGGTGGATGTGTCCTGTGACGGATTGTCTAGAATGCGGCCCCACAACCCTAAGCATTCATTAAGTGAATTTATAAAATGGGATGGGGGAACACTTAGGGTGGAGATTTGAACAGATTAGACTGTAGCAGACATTCCTTTGTCAAACTCTGTTATTCCAGCATAGAGTCGTAGAGTTATTGAGAGTAAAGTAGGTTGTACACCCAGACAAGGTGTTGGTCGCATGCATATCCACATAAGGCCAGTTTAGACTTGTCAGTTAACTCAACAAAATGCACTTTTGGGATGAGGGGGAAACCAGAATAAACTTGGAGATATGGGAACAATGGACAAATTCTGGGCAGACACTGACGGGCCCATTGAGATAACACCTTATCACCCAAATGAACTCTTTGTAAATTAGAACAAAAAATAAGTACAAATTAGTATTATGGGACATGTATGATACAAGAGTGTGTCTGACATTTGCTTTCAGTTTTTGATTTATTGTCAATTATTTTACTTCATGCTGCTTATATTAAAATACAGTACCTATAAAAAGTATTGACTCCCTTGGAAGTTTTCACAGTCTATTGTTGTACAACATTGAATCACAATGGCTTCAATTGGCTTTTTTGACACTGAACAACAGAAAAAGACTCTTTAATGTCAAAGTAAAATAACATCTCTGCAAAGTGGTCCAAATTAATTACAAATATAAAACACCAAATAACTGATCGCAAAAATAGTCACCCCTTTAATATATCATCACTGGTACAGCTAATCAGTTTCAGAGGTCACACAGTTAGTTCAATGGAGATCACCTCTCTGGGGTTTCAGGTGATTGTAGTATAAATGCACCTTATCTGGAAGGTCCAACATGTAAACAATGAAGGCAAAAAGGACACTCCAAATGATTCCATGAAAAGGTGATTGAAAAGCAGGGGATGAAGACAACAATATCCCCTGGAGTCCAGTTAAACCAAACATTAAGAAACGGAAATAGTATAACGCTGCTTTAAATCTGCCTAGAGCGGGCCATGATCGTGGGAGATTGTGCAAGAAAACAAGTAGTAAGGAAGACTACCAAGAGACATATAAAAGTTCTGCAAGTTGCCTGGGTGCTTCAGGGATAGTTGCAAAGAGAAATCAACTGTTAAAAAAACATACATACGATCACAGCTAGAGATTGCCAGAAGGCACATGGCCAGCTCTGAACTCAGCTGGGAGAAGGTTAAATGGTCTGATGAGAGCAAAATTGAACTTTTTGGCCATCAGACTAAAACATTAGTGGTGCAGTGGTAGTGCTGCTGCCTTACAGTAAGGAGACTAGGGCTCATATCCCGGGTCCTCCATGCATTTAGTTCCCATGTCTATGTGGGTTTCCTCTAGGGGCTTTGGTTTCCTCCCATATTCCAAAGACATGCAGGTTAGATGAATTAGTGACGTTAAATTGTCCCTAATGTATGGTTGGTGTGTGTATTTGCTCTGCGATGGACTGGTGCCCTGTCCAGTGTTTGTTCCTGCCTTATTCCCTGTGCTGACTGGGATAGGTTCTAGTACCCTCCATGACCATGTTCAGGACTATCTGTTTTAGAAAATGACTGACTGACTCATATAAGTCAAACACTGCACATTATCTAAAATGCACCATCTCTTCCCTGAATCATGGCGGTGACAGCATCATGCCGTGGGGTTGCTCCTTTGCAGGAGACCTTGGAAGGCTTGTGAGGGTAAAAGAAAAAATAAATGCAATACATTACAAGAAAATGTATGTGGAAGACCTGATGGATTTTGCAAAAACCTGCACCTTGGGAGAAGATTTGGTTTTGAGCAAGACAGAGTCCTCAAGCATAAAATCAAAGCTACGCAGGAATGGCTTAAAAACAACAATGTCAATGTCCAGGAGTGGCCGGTTCAGAGTCCAGATCTCAATCCTGACAGAGCTTGAGTAGTTTTGTAAAGGCAAATAGGGAGAAAGTGCAGCATCCAGTTGTGCAAACCTAATAGAGACCTGAGCACACAGACTGAAGACTGTCATGGCTGCCTGAAAGTGTATCCACGAAATACTGACTTGAAGGGGATAGATATTTACACAATCAATTATTTTGTGAAGCAGGTTTGAAAATGGATGGATGGATGGAGGTTTGTAAATACCTTAGACCACTTTACAGGAATCTATTTCCACTTTGACATTAAAGAGCCTTTTTTGTTGATTAACAGCAATAAAGCCAAATTAAATTCGCTGTGATTCAATGTTGTATAATAAAACCATGTGACACCTTCCAAGGTGGTAAATTCTTTTTATAAGCTGTTATGTATTAACTTAAGCTTATGTGTATTTTATGTTTTCTTGTTGTTTTTGATCAATTATTATTCGGTAACTGTGTAGTGTTTTTAAATGTGAGTCTATTCCATGTGTTCTGAGGGTGGTACTCCAAGAGACGTGACCACCCTCATGTCACCACTCCTGAGCCCTCTCTCTGGCTATTTAAAGCTAGAGAAGAGGAAGCTCAGGCAGCGGTGCATTGGAGTTGCTTGGAGTTTTATAAAGTATTTTGTTTTGTGTTTGAATATCATGTTTTTTGATTATTTGTACTCTGGTTTTTGGATTTTTCTGTTAGTCTTTGTATTGGGATTTGGGTACCAGGGATCACTGTTTTGTTGTTTTTTTCTTTCTCTGATTTTTCTAATTTTTGTGTGTAAAATTAAAATTTATAAAGATGTACTGTATTGTTTTGCTATGTCCTTACAAGCCACAGTTTTCACAGTTTCTTTCTTGTGGGGTAGGTATATTTTGGGACTTTAAATATATTTCAACATTTAAAAGCCAGATTCCCCATTTTGTAGCCTGCTAGGCCGGACACCAGCAAGTAGCAGTTGTGGGACCTGCTGGATTGGGATGAGTCTCTTCTAAGGCTGATCAGTGAAGGTCCTGGCCTGCTTTATGGGTGTATTGGAGGCTTCAACAATCTTTTGTGACTCTGAATCACAGCATAGGCACTGTATACTGTATATTTAAAAAGTCATTATAGCCAAAATCAGTGAGCTAACCTGAAAAGCACATCCACATGTCCCATCATTTTAAGGCTGTGTCTTATGACGATCAGATGTACACTGGATCCTTTTCAAACTCTCACTTTAGTTAAAAAAAAGGCTGAAAAACAATTATCTTACTTTTCCTAAACTGACATGAAGAAAGGTATAATAGAGTTCACTGTCCAGTTCAAATTCCGTACATATAAACCCACAGAAACAGAAGATCCTGGAAAACTGGAATGAAACTCTTTAGATAGCGTGCCTGCAACATGATACTCAGCTGATGCAAGAATAGTGTGTCAAGTTCAAGATTAATGAAGAATTGTCAAAGAAAGTCTTAATGTTTTAGAGCACAAACCTCCAGTTCCTGGTGAAGACATGTGGCTTGTCTGCTATGGTGAATTTGGAGAATAATATGAGCGATTGAGACAGGCCTGGTCACTACACTTAGCAAATTTCATGGTAGTTATATTTCTTAATCTTCACAGTGAATGTAGCAAATATGCCTGAACTGTGACTCCTGCTATAATATCAAGATGAACTACAATAAGAGGAGTTTGATTCAGAATGCTATACTCCAGGGTTTCCTAAGTTTAGTCCTAGGCAACCATTGTGGCTACTGGCTTTCATTCCAACCAGTTTCATGGATCAGTGGGTCACTCTTATGTCTCATCATCAATCCAATTGTTAAGCTGCCCATTCTCTTTTTAAAGTCTGAATTCAGAAAAATGGTCTAGTATGACATTGGTACAGACATTCAGAAATGTGCTTTCCTTGTCATAGTTTTAAACACTTAACTTTCTGTTACCATTTTTTATGTCAATTCACCTTACTTCTGTGGAGTTTGCTTCTTAAATCATATCCAAATACTGACAATTAGTGATGAGCAGTGCAGACACAGGTGCAAATGACACTGAATGTAAAAGCAGAGCTGTTACTTCAAGGTTACATTTATTTGAGTACTAATTAGAAAAAAAAGGCTTAAATAAGTGGTCTACAATTTCAGTCTTGCAGACCACCTTAACTGCAGATTCATCCAAACCACCTTCTGTTTTAAAAGGATTCCTGCCTTTATTGAACAAACTGTTATTTCTCAGTGTCTGCCTTTTTTTTGTGTCAATCCAGAAATTATAAAATGGGTTTGCTCAATTTTTAGGAGAATGTAGAAAGCATTTTTGTATGTGTTAATCATTTTTATTCTTTATCTTACATTTTAAGATTTTGCCCTTTTTATGTTGTGGTCTTTTAAACCTTTTTTTTTATTAATTAGCTTACAAGTGAATTTTATACTGAAATAGCTGCTTCCCTTTAGTATTCAGTGTCATTTGCTCTTTTGTCAGTACTGCTCATCACTAATTGTCAGTACAGGAGTAAACTCTACAGGAAAAGCAGAATTAAAAGAAATGTGGTTGTGAGATTTCTGAGACCCTGGCAGCCTCCAACACGCGCTTGACAACCCCCCAACTGCAATGTGTGCTGAAACAGGGAGGAATTGGATGTCCGCTGCAAGTTTGCAGGCTCACCGCATAACATGTCTGTTGCTTGATGGTTGATGCGGGGAACATTTAAAACCGATTGCTGACCTGGTTATATTCTCACTTTCTCTCTCCCCCAGAATGAACCTGCTTGTTGTAGGAGGCTCTCTGTTCCTTTAGTTGAATGAAGGGAGCAAAGGCAGGACGACTGACAATATCACTACTTGCTTGCTGTGTTTGTGTGTACTGATGTGATAGCTCCCCTTTGAATAAAATACACAAGACTGTTCCTGTCTTCACAACAATAAAGCTGGTTTGCTCAGAAATCTGGACTCGTCTCCTTCTCACTTGTGTAAGTCTAGGACCCACACATCACATGTAAAAAAATAATATTTAAAGATACGGCAAAAATGCAAATTTCTGAATTTTTTTACATGTAAATATACTATCAAATATTTCTGAATGTAAACTAGAAAAGAAAATAATTAAGCAAAAAGATTCATTTAGAAGTAAGACTAGACCATTTATTTGTGAAACCCTAGGACTGACAAGTGTTAAGCTTGACATTAATGGCAAGGCAGGGTAGCTAAAAATATTAGAATGGATTGGATGAAGAAGTCAAGGGTTTAAAGTAGGCCCCACACCGAAGGGTATTCTAATGGCAGGGTCAGTAAACAGACTCTGAGCACTACCAAAATAATGTTCGGTAATCAAAAAACAACTTAGACTCCAGTTGATACAAAATGCAGCTACTAGAATTTTAACTGAAACCAAAAAGGAGATCACAACATTTCCATGTTATCATCCCGTCACTGGTTGCCAATTTCTTTAAGGATTTATTTTAAGATTTTATTGATTACTTTTTAGGTAGTCCATGGCCTGGCCACTGATTATATATTTGAATTATTAACCCCTTATGTATCTGCATATAGCCTCAGGCTAGAACATTTTGGCTGGATTATGAACACCACCACTTTTGTTTACCATTGCCTGGTCAACTTCTGATCACATTACCTCTCATTTTGTTTTGTCAGCACCCTGTGTGTATAAAACAAGGCCATGTCATTCTCATTAACCTAATGTTGAGACAGTTAAACTGCTGTAGCACTTGTGTTTATTTTATTCTTGATCTTTTTGACCCTTTGTTTTTCAATTTTTTTCACTTTTGTTTCTCATTTTGGCAAGTTGTTTTGGTACTTTGTCATTTCTTGTCTTGTATTTTTGACTCCCCTTTACTCTGTGCTGTTCATATCCTGATAGGTTTTTTGAATTGTCCTTTAAAGCACTGCTGTGGCTGCAGGTTTTTGTTCCAACCAGCTTCTGTTTTTAATTGGACTCCTGGGCTAATTAAGTGAACTGTTATTTGCCAAGTTCTGTGTTTTGGGAACAATGTAGAAATTAGAAAACTTAAGTTTGCTAAAAAAAAATATTAAAATGTACCAAGCAGTTATATGGGAATAATATATATTTTTTGTCTTTTTAACAAAATTTTCATCTTGAGTTTCATTCCACTTTTCCAGGTGTTCTAATTGTTTAATGAATCCATTATTTACTAATTAGTGGGTCTGACGCTAAAGTAGTTGCAGCCTTTGATTATTCAGTGTTGTTTGCCAGCGTGTCTGCTCTGCTTGTTTATAATTGTCTTTAATAAGATACAACGAAGGGGGAAAACTGCATAGAGAAAGGGCAAAATATAATGAAATCAGCAAAAGAGAGTTAAGCATTTAAATCTATAGCAAAAGCAGAAATACATGTCTAAATGTCTTATAAATGTAAAAATCATTCTGCTGTGCTTTTCTGAATGTAGAATAAAAGAAAAATAATCCCAGCTAATTAAATGAGCTCAGTGTTATCAGGTGTTGTCACTGATTAGGAATCCTTTTGGAACAAAAACCTGCAGCCATGGGGGGCCACAGGACCGAGTTTGGGAAACACTGGTTTAAAGCATTGTTTCTCAAGTTGAGTCCCGGGGAGCCCCTGTGACTGCAGGTTTTTACTCCAAGCAGTTTCTCAATCAGTCAGTCATTGTTTCCTTTAATTAATCTCATTGTTTAATTAGCTGCTGTGTTTTTTTCTTTATTTTGCATTGAGGAAAGTGCAGTAGTGCAGATTTACATGTATAGGAAACTAAGGAATATTTGTATTTTTCTGTATCTTTAAAGGCTCACTTTATTTTGTTATTTTTTAATTCACTTTTTCTGTGGAGTTTACTCTCTTAATTGTATATGAACCAATTAATTGTTATCAGAGGCAAATTAATTGATTAATTAACATTAATTGACAAATAAATTAGAGAGGGCAAACCAGATGAACAACTTCTTTAACAGGTTTGACCACCCTAACCCACTCTCACCTCGGAGTACTGCACCCTCCACCCATCCTTCTGCTGGTACCAGCATAGGAGAGAGTTTCCCCCCACCCACAATTACAGCAGCCCAGTTAAACAGAGAGCTGAGGAGACTCTGTGCTAGCAAAGCAGTGGGTCCAGATGGAATATCGCCACGACTGCTGAAGGCCTGTGCGCTGGAGCTGGGGAGTCCTCTACAGCGCATCTTTAACCTGAGCCTCGTACAGGGGAGAGTCCCGAGGCTTTGGAAAACGTCTCGCATCACCCCAGTCCCAAAGGTATCACGTCCTAGTGAGCTGAACAACTTCTGGCCTGTCGCTCTGACATCACATGTGATGAAGACCATGGAGCGGCTGCTGCTTCACCACCTAAGGCCACAGGTCCGCCACGCCCTCGACCCACTGCAGGTCACATACCAGGAGGGAGTGGAGGATGCCATCATCTATATGCTACACCGATCCCTCTCCTCCTTGGACAGAGGCAGTGGTGCTGTAAGAATTATGTTTCTGGACTTCTCTAGCACCTTCAACACCATCCAACCTCTGCTCCATAGGGACAAGCTGACAGAGATGGGAGTAGATTCATACACTAGTAGCATGGATTGTGGACTGTCTTACAGACAGACCTCAGTATGTGCATCTCGGGAACAGTAGGTCTGACATTGTGGTCAGCAACACAGGAGCGCCGCAGGGGACTGTACTTTCTCCGGTCCTGTTCAGCCTATATACATTGGACTTACAATACAACTCGGAGTCCTGCCACGTGCAAAAGTTTGCTGACGACACTGCTATCGTGGGCTGCATCAGGAGTGGGCAGGAGGAGGAGTATAGGGACCTAATCAATGACTTTCTTAAATGGTGCGACTCAAACCACCTACAACTGAACACCAACAAAACCAAGGAGCTGGTGGTGGATTTTAGGAGGCCCAGGCCCCTCATGGACCCCATGATCATCAGAGGTGACTGTGTGCAGAGGATGCAGACCTATAAATACCTGGGAGTGCAGCTGGCTGATAAATTGGACTGGACTGCCAATACTGATGCTCTGTGCAAGAAAGGACAGAGCTGACTATACTTCCTGAGAAGGCTGACATCCTTCAACATCTGCAAGAAGATGCTGCAGATGTTCTATCAGACAGTTGTGGCGAACGCCCTCTTCTACGCGGTGGTGTGCTGGGGAGACAGCATAAAGAAGAGGGACACCTCACACCTGGACAAACTGGTGAGGAAGGCAGGCTCTATTGTAGGCACGGAGCTGGACAGTTTGACATCTGTGGCAGAGCGACGGGCACTGAGCAGGCTCCTGTCAATCATGGAGTATCCACTGCATCCACTGAACAGCATCATCTCCAGACAGAGGAGCAGCTTCAGCGACAGACTGCTATCACTGTCCTGCATCACTGACAGACTGAGGAGATCATTCCTCCTCCACATTATGCGACTCTTCAATTCCACCCGGGGGAGTAAACGTTAACATTATACAAAGTTACTGTCTGTTATACTGCATTTTTATTACTCTTTAATTTAATATTGTTTTTTATCAGTATGCTGCTGCTGGAGTATGTGAATTAATAATCTATCTATCTATCTATCTATCTATCTATCTATCTATCTATCTATCTATCTATCTGCAGAGCAGAGCAGACACCAGCACAAGTACCTCTAGACCAGTGTTTCCCAAACTCGGTCCTGTGGCCCCACTGTGGTTGGAGGTTTTTGTTCCAACCAGATTCCCAATCAGTGACAACACCTAATAACACTGATCTCACTTAATTAGCTGTGATTATTTTTCTTTTATTCTACATTCAGAAAAGTACATCAGCATGATTTTTACATTTATAAGACATTTAGAAATATTTCTGCTTTTGCTATGGATTTAAATGCTTAACTTTCTTTTTTTGATTTCATTATATTTTGCCCTTTCTCTGTGCAGTTTTTCCACTTCGTTGTATCTTATTAATGACAATTAAAAACCAGCAGAGCAGACAGCCAGGCAAACAACACTGAATAATCAAAGGCTGCAAGTACTTGAGCATCAGACCCACTAATTAGTAAATAATGGATTAATTAAACAATTAGAACACCTGGAAAAGTAGAATGAAAATCAAGATGAAAATATTGTTAAAAAGAAAAAAATACATTATTCCCATATACTGCTTGGTACATTTTAATATATCTATATTTTTTTTTTACCAAACTTAGTTTTCTAATTTCTATATTGTTCCCAAAACACAGAACTTGGGGAAAAAACACATAACTTAATTAGCCCAGGAGTCCAATTAAAACCAGAAGCTGGTTGGAACAAAAGCCTGCAGCGACAGTGGGGCCCCAGGACCGAGGTTGGGAAACACTGATCTGCAGGGGCGTCGAACTCCGGGCCTGGAGGGCCGCAGTGGCTACAGGTTTTCATTCTAGCCATTTTCCTAATCAGTGAGTAGTTTTCACTGCTAATTAACCCCTTTTCCCTTCATTTCAATAGCCATGTTTTTAAGGATTCAGTCCTCTGAATTGATTTGTTTCTTCATTAAATGACAGCGAAACAGAAATGAGATGTGAAACGAGCCAACAGATGACCAGCTAAACTGGGATTTCAAACTCCAACCAGTCTCTTAATGAGAAGCTGATTCTTGCTGTTAATTAAGCCAGTTATTTAATTCAATGGCTTGTTGCTGCTCTCATTCTGCCACAGCAGACATTTCCAGATCTGGTGATTTTTCTGTTTTTTTCTGTCATATGGTGGCTTGTTTGATGTCTCATTATTGTTTGGCTACTAATTAAGGAAAAAGAGACAATTAAGAGGCCTGAGTCAAGTTAATTAAAACTAAAGCAAAAAAAGTTAATTAGCAGTAAAAACGGCTCACTAATGAAGAAGATGGTTAGAATGAAAACATGCAGCCACTGCGGCCCTCGAGGACCGGAGTTCGACACCTGTGATCTAGAGCAACTACTTCAGTGCTACCCACCTATGTGCTTATTAGTAAATGATTGTCTAAATAACCAGAACATTAAAAAAAATAATGAATTCTCATGGATTGGGTTGAATTGTGCTTTGTTTGAGTTTCTATTCTACTGTGTATTCATTTGAATGTAAATAGTTGTATCACTTAAGTTATTGTTATTTGTATGACTGAGTAGCATGCTGTTGTAATTATTCTGTTTTTTTAAATAAATTAAAATAAAATGTATAATAAAGAATGCTTATCCCTCTAACACATATGCTTCATTCAGTTAAAATAGAGCATAGTTTGTAATTTGTGGGTGGATGCAGAAATCATAGAAATGGAGAAATAGCGATATGTTTAAATAAGGAGGGATTTACTTAGGAGAAGAACTGGTTCATCCATCCATTTTCCAACCCGCTGAATCCAAACACAGGGTCACGGGGATCTGCTGGAGCCGATCCCAGCCAACACAGGGCACAAGGCAGGAACCAATCCTGGGCAGGGTGCCAACCCACCGCAGGAAGAACTGGTTTGGGCCAAAAACTTGAAGCTACGTGGGGCCTCCATGACTGAATCTTTCAAAGACAAGACAGTTTCCAACTCAGGCACGACATATAGTATTCTTAACCAAATTCCAATTTTGGTGTGGTTTCATTGCAAACCTTATATTGAAGTATTTTAAACTCTATACCAGTGGTTCTCTGTCCTGTGGCTGCAGGTTTTTGTCCACTGTGGCTGCAGGTTTTTGTTCTAACCAACTTCTGTTTTTAATTTTACTGCTATTACCTAGTTTCTGTGTTTTGGAGTCAATGTAAAAATTATGAAACTAAGTTTGGTAAATTGTTATTAAATGTACTAAGCAGTAATATGTAGTTTTTACTTTTTAACAATATTTCCATTCTGATTTTCATTGTTCTTTATCAGTTTTTCTGGTTAATTAATCCATTATTTACTAATTAGTGGGTCTGATGATAAAGTAGTTGCAGCCTTTCATCATTCAGTGTCGTTTTTCCAGGTGTCTGCTTTGCTTCTTTTTATTGTCATTATTAAGATACAATGAAAGAAGCAGATTACACAGAAAAAGCTCAAAATAAAAATGGAAACAAAAGAGTTAAACATTTAAAGATATAAAAAATAGAAATACTTCTAAATACTTTATAAATGTAAAAATCATACTATTGTGCTTTTCTGAATGTAGACTATGAGAAGAGAAAAATACCAGCTAATTAAATGAGAGCCATGGAGGGTCCCCAGGACTGAGTTTGAGAACCCCTGCTCTATACGCTTAGAAATTAATTTTGTAGTTGTTTTTCCCATCAACTGTGGTATGGCAGTCTCTTAGTCAGTTACCATTTAGCCTAAAGTTCCATGACACTACACAACTTTTCAGTCATATTTTTCAGCCCACAAACAAAAATGAACAATGGTGACCTTGAGAAATAAAGGAAAATGGACATTTGGGACCAAACAAACAGAGAAGATGATTGTGGAAATTAAGAGTTAGCACAAATGTTTATTCGATGAATGAAGCACAGATTGGAGAAAGAAACGATCCTCCATGTTGATTAGCTGCAAATAAGTGAAATACTTTCTTGGTGCAATAGGGAATTTGCTACTGTGCTAAGAAGGTTGCGAGGTGGTTGTGAAATCTACCAAACTTCCAATTTCCAAGCTCTGTAACCTGCCATCCTCAGGGTAATGAAGTCCAGCAACTGCATTTATTAAGTGTGGCATTCCCTCTGACTCATATGATGCCAGGCTAACATGCACATTTTTGTGATAGGTTAAGAAAGCAGGTACAGTATATGAACTGAAAATTTGCATATTGTTCCCACAAAACTGAACAATATTCAAAAAGCAAGTGGCCTGTAGAAAATCCTGATAGCACTGGGCATGAATCTTAATAGCAGTCCATCACATGGCAGCAGGATATACAGATTGTCTATCCATCTATCCATCCATCTTTAAACTAGCTTGATCCAATTTGTTGTCTATCTTATCCAGATGTAGTTAGTGGATTTAAACGTGATATAATTTTACAGTACCTGCTTTTACCAACCTCTGAACTAAGTTCCATTAAGAATGAAATCCTAAAGTGTACAGAGTCAAAAAGGTGTACTGCCATGTAGTATTATTATGTCTGTTCACTTGTCCAGGTTCTGGTCATGGAGAAGACATACAGTGACCTGGAAGTATCTGACCAAAGGTAGAACTTTGCTCCTCGCACTCATATCCACACCCTCGTGTCTTCACACTTTGGAAATGTAGTGTCACCTATCAGCCATTGTGTTGCTGGACTGTGGGAGGAAACATAATTAGCTTCCTTCTGGTAAAGATTTGTGAGATCTTAGATTGGCTTTACAAATGCAACTAAAACAACAATGAAAAAAAAACATTTTACCAGGCATAACAATGTTGCTGCCAAACTGGTTGTAACAGGATTCAAGAATGATGTATTGCTCTAAATATAGCTGATGTGTGCTATGCATATGACAGATCATATTAAGCTTGATTTGAGAGCAAGCACAGTAAGTAAAGGACAGTAAGAAATTTAAAGAAAATTAAACCTTATGCAATAATTCAAATTCTAATGGTTAAATATATATACTATACTATAAATAAGTGAATCATTATAAAAGAACTAGAGACTGCTGTTAATTCTTAGAATGTGCCAAAGCAATGTGAAATTGACAACAAAGTATTTGAGCCCAGAATCTTGTCAGTTTTCATTTGCTCCTACAGGCAGATGAAAACATTTATTTAAAATGAATTAGAGCAATGAAAATACAACATTTAATAAAAATTCAACTATTTTAAATCTATTCATTCAATTTTTACTCTACTTCATCCAGTTCAGGTTAGGGGGAGGGGGTAGATATCTGAGAATTAAGTCTTACTGCTAACTATAATTATTCACTATTTGATTATACTGTATATTGATTATATTGAATGACTTCTGTCCTTATTAACTGTTAGCTTTTGCCTCTAGCACACTTAGAAAGCATTTTAATTAAAGCCTTTTGATCTATGACCCAGTACCTGCTGTTATATTAGCACAAGGACAAGTATTGATAAGAGAACCAGTATAAGCTAGTGTAGGGGTATCCTGACTCCAAGGGTCCTGTTTATCAGTAACTAGCAAGGACATGAGAAATGAAACTAATCACGTACTTCTGTAATTGACAAAATGTATTTAAGACGTGTTACCACCATTTGTATGTCAGTCATCTCCTTTCATGTACTGAGTGACTCCATGTGCATGTGAATAAAGGGATTCTTTCCATCCTGAACTGGCTCTTGGATTTGACATTGACAGATCCTATCAAGACAGCGCTGGGGAAAAATGGGGACTAACCCTGAAGGGAGTGCCAAGACAGTTACAGGGGCCATTTTAAGTTTCCATATATTCCAAATACCAAAAATACCAAATAACCAGATATGTAGGTAAGTAGGTAGATAGATAGATAGATGGATGAATGGATGGAACTTTATTTGTCCCCAGGGGGGAATTTGGCTTTTTTACAGAAGCTCTTTAAATAAATAATTGCATAAATAGATAGATAAATAAGTATACAAACATACACTGTGGTCTGAACACACAACAGAATTACTATAAAGCAAGAAAAATTCAAAAGAAAGTAAAGTTCTGCCTTGGCTGTCACAGTCCCAGTTAGGCATTAAGCAGACGTGTTCAGGTTGGTATAGTAGTGTTTCTTGACACACTTCTGCTGTTTGTTTGCTGAAAGTCCTCAGTATTAGTGTGTCGGAGAGAGGCTGCACAGCATTGTTCTTAATGGCACTCAGTTTTGTTTTAATTCTCTCCTTTGCTACAATCTTCAGGTGGTCCTGAGTGTGTCACATAACAGAGCCTGCCCTTTTAATTAGATTGTTGATTCGGAGGCCCTCTCTTGAAGTGATGTTACCAGCCCATCACACCATAGTGTAGAAAGTCGCACTGGCAATCACAGTTATAGAAAATATGAAGGATGCCACTTTCCACATTAAAGGAACACAGTCTTTTAAGGAAACAGAGCCTGCTCTGCCCTTTCTTATATAGTTCCTCTGTGTTCTGAGACCTGTCCAAACTGTCATTAATGTGGATTCCCAAGTTCTTATAGAAGTGGACAACCTCTGCATCCACTCCTTGAATAGTGATCGGACACAGAGGCTCATTGGTGCAACAAAATTCAAAAACCGGTTCCTTGCTTTTGCTGATGTTAAGATGCAGATAGTTCTCTTTTGCACCAAGAAACAAAGTTTTCCACCTGATTCCTCTCCTCAGTCTCACCCCATTATGAATACACCCCATAAGTGCAGAGTCATCTGAGAATATATGCAAGTAACAGAGGTGTTCAGAGTGAAGAGAACAGGACTGTTCCTTGTGGTGCTCCAGTGTTGCTCACATCCGTGTCAGAAATAAAGTCATTGAGTTTTACAAATTGCAGATGTCCGACAGATAGTCTGTTACCCAGGCTACCATAGGCTCATCCACCTGCATATCTTTTGAGTTTACCCCTTAACAGTAATGGCTTGATGGTATTGAAAACGATGGAGGATACATAATAGTATGATAAAATATATACTTACAAATAAATACTTTCAGAAATTGTACCTACTACAGGTTAGAACTAGTGCAAATTGGATCTCAGAAACTAACTGGTATGCTAGCCTGGGGGAA
This sequence comes from Erpetoichthys calabaricus, assembly GCF_900747795.2. Taxonomy (NCBI): domain Eukaryota; kingdom Metazoa; phylum Chordata; class Cladistia; order Polypteriformes; family Polypteridae; genus Erpetoichthys; species Erpetoichthys calabaricus. The sequence goes on along the minus strand of NC_041398.2, from coordinate 211,099,616 downwards.
TACAGGTGGGCTGAAATCACTGGAATGAAGAGAATAGGTAGAATTTTTGGTACCCTTTCCCCTCCAGGAGGTAAAAATTGGCCAGAATGGAGCCTGAATCTGCCTGAGTTGAGTCACTGGGAAGCATACACTCACACTCAGGCAAGAGATATGTCAAGGACCATTTCAATTGGACAAATGAGGCGTGCAAATGCATGCTTGCTTTCTCTACCATTTTCAATCGATAGAGGAGAACAGGCTACTGCTGTCTCCATTCAAAGGACATGTGGGAGCAAGTCGGACCAAGGACCACTCAGCATGCTAAAACAGAAAGATACTTAGTAGCCTAAGCAAGATAAACTGAGTATGATCCATGTCGCATTGGTATTATTGTCACACTGACATCTTTACTTTGCTTGTATTTTGGCACTATAGGAAATCTTAATTTCATCTACATATTAATAAATATGTAACTTTTCTCCTGCCTCTTCTAGAACTATGTCTAACTTCCTAAAGTAGCAGTCAACCCTGACAGTGTAGTAACAGTATGGGATTTGTAGCATTCTGTTAAGATCTATGTAATAAAGAGTATTAAAGGGGAATAGGGTGACCCTAAGACCGTACCACGGTAAACCAGAGAGACAGAATGAACACCATGAAACCTTAGGCCCATCATAACAGAATAAAGTTCCTTTAATATAAAAAAAATTAAAGAAAAACAAGGCCTAGAAGGAGAAAACGAGGTTTTGCCCTAAATGGTAAATCAAGAACTAATTTTTGTTTTATTTTTTATTTATTTGTAAACCAAATAAAACCAAGAACACAAAATCAATAAGAATCTTGAAACATAGCTGGGTCAAAATCCATGAAATCCACAAAGAAGACCAGAGTATTAATTACAATTGAAATGTCATGTCATTTACTAACCCACTTAACCCAGACCAGGGTCAGAGGGAGCTGGAGCCTATCCCAGCTAGCACAGGGCACATGGCAAAAACAGATCCTGGGCAGGTTTGTGAATACACACACACACTAACTTTTTGCAAATCCTGGTCTTCTTACTGGGAGGCAGCAGAACTACCATTGCACCACTGTGCCACCCTACAATTGAAATGCTGAAGCTTAAGTATAAAGTGAAGTGTTCCTCTTTATATAGCTGAGGCCATCCCCCAATTGCATTATCAGGTGGCACTGCCTGTTTAGTTTACACTTTCAGGAAGCAAGGTGTATAATTAAAACTAAACCATCCATGATTAAAATAATACAGAATAGCAAAATAATAAATATACACAATACTAATAAAAATACTGTAATATGACATAAAGGCATACTATACATACAAAAATAAATAAATAAAATATGACATAAATACAATAAATTCTTATCTGCGTGAGTTAACTTCCTGAAAATCCCTGTGGATATAGAAACCACATGGGGTTAGTTTCTGGTAGGATGCTGGCTCATGGGGAGGACCTGTGGGGGGAGATAGGGATAGGGTCCGGCAGATGTGTCTGCCCTCATTCTTGCCCCTTCAGGCTCAGTAGTGATCCTTCTGCAAGTTCTCCTATGGAAACTTTTTATGACTTTTACTTCTTCTATAGTCAGATTTGATTGTCTTCTTGGTGGTCTTCCAGAGGCCACGAGCAACGATAGCAGAGCCAATCAGAGGACCTCACTAAACTATCCATTTGTTTGTAGCAACAGGTGGTGTGTGCAATGTACAGGGACTTAATCACTGCAAGTTTATGACCCTCACTTACTGGGAATTCCTTGTTTGTGGGGAACAATTGAAAACCCTAGTCCCCATACTGATAGAGTTCGATGGCTTACCCACGCATTTTGGTACCCCGTTGATCCATTCAGTGTAGCACTTGTATAGCCCCAGACTCCTAAGAATATCACAGACATTAAATTAGTCAGTTTTGTTGCTCCACGATAGGCCTATAAGAATTTTCTTCCTGCTGTACATGAAAATATCAAATAGGCACAATTAATCATCGGATATTGCAAAATGGGTTGCACTTTTATAACAGCAAATCTGTTGGAACAGAATCCACAGATAGCAAGGATTTACAAAGAAAATACAAAAAACAATAAAAAAATACAAACAAAAACAATATTATATTAAAGAAAACTTAACTTGAGTCAGGAACAAAACCCTGGCCAAACCTTAACTGGTGCAAATTTCACATAGATGGTATCTGGGTCGGGATTTTTACTCAGTAACTTGTAGCTATGATGCACTTACTCCAGTTTAAAGCCCAGTGCAAAATTCTTGATAGGAAATAACCCATTAATCAATTATTGAAGAGTCTGAATCCAATTTAGATTCAATGGAACCAAAGTTCATGCCATGTCCATCTGGTGCAAAATAAAAATAAGCTGTGGAAGGTGCACCAGTTATTACATAAACAGAGTACAGTTATATTAAAGCACTATTTATGCTAGAAAAATGAAATGCTGACTGTTACAGAAGTTTGCATATCTTGACATAAACAGCAGTCTAAGTTTTAAAGCTGTTTGACTTGTCTTTGACAATCGCCAGCTCAAATCAAAACTGTGTTGAATGTCAAACAAGCATAACCAGAAATATTTTCGAGTCTACAATTCTTTTTTAATACACTATAAATGTTCGGGTATGCTGCAGAGCAGGCCCAACACCCAAACAACTCATAAATTCTAAGGAAGAGGATTTTATTAACCACAAATGCAAGAGAAGGTTTAACACAGGGAGTACACAAAGTCACAAATAAATACAGAAAACAAGAAACCAAACTGAAACCTCTGGACCTGTCTCTGGCAGGTATCCCCTGTCTATTGTGTCGCATGCTTAAGACACTTTAACCCACTTTACAGTCAGATATACACTTACTGAACAAATTATTAGAACCATGATACTAATACCGGGTAGGGCCTCTTTTTACTCTCCAAACAGCCTCAGTTCTTTATGGAATGGATTCCAGGAGATATTGGAAACATTCCTTTCTGATTCTGGTCCATGTTGACATGACTGCATCACGCAGTTTTGTCAGCTGCACATTCATGCTGCGAATATGCCATTTTACCACATCCCAAAGGTGTTCTATCAGATTCAGATCTTGCGATTGGGAATGCCACTGAAGAACAATGAACTCATTGCCATCATATGAGTTTTAGACAACATTTGCTTTGTGACATGGTGCATTATCATTCTGGAAGTAGCCATTTGAAGATTGGTAAATTGTAACCATGAAGGGGATGTACATGGCCAGCAACAATACTAAAACAGACTGTGGCATTCAAGCCATTATTGATTGGTGTTAACTGCCCAAAGAGTGCCAAGAAAACATTCCCCACACAATTGCACCATCACCACTTGCCTGGACTGTTGACACAAGGAAGGATGGTTGTATGGATTTATGCTGTTTGTGCCAAATTCTGACCATCAGTGTTCCTCAGCAGAAATCAAGATTCATTAGACCAGGCTGTTTGTTCACTCTTCAACTGCCCAGTTGTTGTGAGCCGGGGGCCCAATGCAGCCTCATTTTTCTGTTTTAAGCTGACAGGAGAGGCAACTTACATGGTCTTCTGCTGTTTTAGCCCATCTGCCTCAAGGTTAGATGTGTTGTAATTATGAGATGTTTTTCTGCTCACCACCATTATAAGTAGTGGTTATCTGAGTTATTGTGACCATTCTGTCAGCTTAATGTAGTCTGGCCTTCTCCTCTGACCTCTCATCAACAAGGCATTTCCAACCACAGAACTGCTGCTCACTGTATTTTATTGTTGCATCATTCTGAGTAAACTCTACAGACTGTTGTCTGTGAAAATCCCAGAAGATCAGCAGTTACATAAATATTTAAATGAACCTGTGTGGCACTAACAGTCACAGTCAAAATCACTGCCATGCTGGTATTTGATGTAAACATTAACTGCAGCTCCTGACCTGTATCTGCATGATTTAATCATGATTAGCTGGTTAGATAACTGCAAGTGTACAGGTCTTCCTAATAAATGTATATTCTCCATCCTCATTTCTCATTCTTGCTTTAAATTCCTCTTTGTAAGACAGGCCCTTACGTTTGTTTCACTCCTAACTCCAAGCTCTAATGGTCCATGTTGAGGGGATCCTTTAAGTCCCAGTCCTGAAGCACTTTTTTATAACCTTGGTGGTCCTCCAGGTCTGTGCTCTTTCTCAGAGCTCCTCTGGGAACTCCAGATATCACTATAATCCTATCAGCTCCCAGATCATTAAAGAGGCAACCCTGCAGGCCCCTATCTGTCTATCAGTCTGAAGAACTATGCTATTAGTAAATAAGAGGTGTGACGATTTAATTCCCGGAATGGACCTGAAGTTAAAATGTGTGTGTAGCTGTGCACTAGTAACTACTGTCACCTTCAAAGTAATCTCCTTCTGCAGTTATGCATTTAGTTAGACGACATTACCATTACTGGAAACACACCTGAAACTCAGTTTCTGAAATACCTTTGAGTTCCTTTGTCACTTTATGCTGGATGTCAGAAATGTCAGGATATCTTTTTCCTTTCATGGTGGTTTTTATTTTTTGGAAGAGCCATAAATCACAATGGGCTATTCAAAGATATGCTGAATAGGGTGGATGATTCAATCTGGTAGTTGATTTCTTAGCCATGGCTTGTGGCACTGTCATGACGGATGACTTGTGGCATTGTCGTTCACATCTTCTCACCCCTACTTGAATCCGTTATGAAACCCAAAAATGTTTTCATAGCATCTTCACCCAATATTACGTTCAACAGCTCCAGTGTATTAGTAGCACTTCAAAGCACAGGCTAAACTACACGGGCATTCTTGGAATGAAATTGTTTCACCCTCGTATGCCCGCAGTATCCCTTTATTGTTATATTATCACTGGAATATGTACTTCTGGGGGTCCTTCCAATATTTCCACACATGGCACTCATGCCCAAATGTATTGCAAAATGCCTCCCATCCAGAACAGCAGATGGGACAGTACAATCCTGGTCTTGATCATGCCTGACATGACGAGTAATACGTTTTTAGAATTTCATAAATTCTACTCCCAGGTATAAACTGTCCAAGTTTATTCACACAACTCTACTATGGAACCTCTACTGTGCACCAAGAAGTAGGTAAAAATGAATAATTCCAGAAGAATACCTCAAAGGTCTAACACTGGGTCCATCCTTGCCCACGACAAAGTTTTTTTCTGAAGATCTGGTAGGATTACTACTTGGACTGTGACAACACAGGACACGCTCATCTAGTTTTAGTTGTTGCCTTGCTCCCAGTGCTGCCAGGATAGGCATTGGCTCCCAGTGGCCCGGAACTAGGTAAGCAAGTTAAAAAATGATTGCATACATTGATGAAATTTGAACAGCTTCTTTCATAGCTATAACTGGGTGAGCTGTGCTGAAATAATAAAAATTCTACCTTGTTTTACATGCTGAAACTATTAACCAGCACTACATAATATGTACAGCAAGGTCAAATAATTCTCTAATTTCAGCTGTGTATTTCCTCATTTCATTGCTCAGTTACCCCACATGGATTAAATAATAGAACTGTGTGTAAGGAATCAACATAATTGTTGCAGCCAGTTCTGACAGGCTGTCTTGAGCTCTAGAAGTCAGGATTAATTAGGTCTCAATGTGTTTTGAAATGGTGCACCATGCAGGCGAATAATTACTAGTCAATAGATATTCAGCAGTTTGAACTGGGCAATTATTACCTAACAGAGTGACTTTCAGACATTTGCAGTACTGAATGATCCCTTTATGTTTTATTTTTCATGCTTTACTGTATGTTTTTGCCACAACTGCATGGATTTTCTCCTACATCCCATAAACACTCATGTTAAGGTAACTGATTTTAATCAGTAGCTTTGCATAGTCTGACTTAGGGTTAGCTTACATTCATCTTTAAACAGAATTTAGGTAATGTAGCTAAGAATGTGGATTAAATGTCAATACATTATAGGGGAGAGAGTAATTAACTTGAAATATCTGAATAAAACTTAAGTAGACAAGAGGTAAGCATGCAGATTCCATCCGACTGGGGTTAGGTCAAGAATGGAATGAAGGCCTCTGGCACTGTGAAGCAACAGTCATAACCACTCTGTTATAAAAGCTACATATTGTCATGAATTGAGTGTATTATTGTCACTTGGTATGTTGTGATGGATGGCCGGCAAAAGTTTCCAGCCCTCACCCCCAGGCCGCCAGGAGGAGCTCTCCCGATAGCATGGACGTGCCCCGAATTCCAGCAGGGCCTCATGGACTTTGTAGTTTCTATGCACAGCCCTGCTGGATACCTTGGGAACCACTGGGAGTCTCTGTAGGGAGGCTCTTGGACTCTTACGTGCCCTATAACCCGGAAGTGCGTCATGATCACATGACAAGAAGAAACAACGTGCTTCCGGGTTGAAGAAAAGGACTTTTTTACCCTGACCCGGAAGTAATAAGGACTTGTGGACTGTTGGGCAGGAACACCTCCAGGTCAGGGGGTATAAAAGGACTCTGGGAAAGCCCAGACACTGAGCTGAGCTGGGAGGAAGGGTGGCGAAGTGTCTGGGAGAGGAGGATTGGTATTTGTGCTTGATTATTGATTATTATTCTTATTGTATGTGTAGTGTGGAGTGTAGAGTGCTTGGTGCACAGTATTATTATTTAATAAATAATAATTATACTTTTACCTCGTGGCTGGCGTTGTACCTGAGGGTTCAAGGGAGCTCTAGCGTCCCCTACTGCTACAATGTGTATTTACTTTACATTATTTTGAACCTATAGAGTGCATTCTTGAACAATCAACAAACCAAAATAATGCCAAAAGATCAAAGTATAGAAAAAGAAAAAGATGTATTACAACAAAAATTATAAATACAGAAAGGAATGTGAAACTGGAAACAAACTGTATGCAATAAGAAGTGCAAACATCAAACCTGCAGCCACACTGAGCCTGCCTTCACAAGACCAATTTCTTAAAAAAATATAAACTAATATTTCTCTAGATTTAGACAGATGCAAGTTTTCCAAGTGAAAGTTACAATGCAAAAAATGCATATACAACTACTAGACAAAAACAAAAAAAAACTTTAAATGAGAGCTATATTGCTTTTATTTAACAAAAATATCTGCCATTGGGGTAAACAAAATTTACTCAACAAGATTCCTTTAAAAGACAGCTAAAAAAATTGTAAATTCTAATTTTTTGATAGGTCAATAATTCTTACAATAACAAAATGTATTGTCATAATATAAATACTTTTCATTCTCTTATTTAATTTCTTGCAGCAAATCAGCTTGATTTATGGTTAACATTTTGGTTTTGGCACATAGTTTAAACAATTAGTGATAAAATAATTTGTGCAAAATTGAATTTGATGAGGAACTTGGTGTTTTGATTCACAAATAAATTTGCAAAATAAATTACATTTGGCTTCCCAGGGATTCGAGCCATTCACACAAGCGTTCACTTCCCATCTGTAAGTGTTTTAATGCATTAATTCTGAATGTAGCTGCTTTTGTCCAAGATTTTCAGTTTTTTGCAGCTTTATCTTACTTCATAGAACAATTCATGAAATAGTGTGATGCATATTCAAATAATTCCACAGTCCAAGTATCTTCATTTCACACAAAAATAGGGAAAACTGATATTACAAAGAAAGGAAAAGTTCTTGTTTAAAGAAAGTTCTGTTTAAGGCTTACTTATCTTGTTTAATTTCTCTCTTTATGTGATCATACAGTCATAGTTTCAAATGTTCCTGTTTATAAAATGTTTGTAAAATGATTAGGGGATGGTCAGAAAACTGTAAGCTAATATTCTATTTGTAGGCTATTCTAACTGTCCATGCTTCTAGCAGAGAGCCCTTTTCCTAACTAACTTAATTAACACTCTGTTTTTACAGAAATAGCCAAGAAAGTTCTATTGCATACTGATTTACTGGGGGTAAAATTATACCATAGTCTAAGTAAATACTGTATGTAAAATTCAGATTAGGCAGACACTTTTGTAAATTTAACATTAACATTAATTTTCTAGGACCGGCTCTTACATTGCACGTGTCTGCTTGTCATTTGGTATTTAAATAAAGATCTCTAGTGAAGGAAAAAAAACAGGAAGTGTGCATATCCTCAACTAGGGTAAGACAGTTGCTAGGTAAAGGAGTGGAGTGAGGTTGTCAGTGGTGACTTTCCATGGAGTAAACACAGTAATCTGTGTGGTGGTGCTTTTTAGTTTAGTTTCTGGAAAATATGCAGCACGTCACAGTTTTAAAAGGTATACTGCACTCTTCTGTGGTAATGTGAACGAGAGGCATCACTAGAATTCATTTTACCAGTATGGTACAGATTTTTACTTTACACAGCTGCAGAAAAGAACATAGGTAAACACGGACGTGTGAACAAAACGTTAGAGAGTAATTTTCCTTGTTTTCCACCTCCAAAAAAAACATATAAAACTCCACAAAACTCCTGGGTGAGTTTGGCATTTTGCAGTACAAAATCACCGCCAAAACTAATTTTAGCATCAGTTTCACAAAACTGTATATGAATCGAAACTTGCCTGATCAGCTCATCACTGTAAACTATTGTAATAGAGGCACTATATATGCGCACAACCCGGCACAGACTCACACGGAGGTACGTGTAAAAATAAAACAAATATTTATTTTTCTTCACCTGTGGGACACGTCTTCTCCGTGAACCCCACAGGCACAACACAGCCCCAAAAAGCACAATCCACCAACACAAAACTCCCTTCTGCCACCACTCCTCCCATCTAGCTTCGTCCTCCTCCTCCTCCCGACTCTGGCCCCTGAGTGGTGGTTGTTGGCCCCTTTTATAGCCCACCCGGAAGCACTCCAGGTGCTATATCACCTGTTTCTGGTTGCACTTCCGGGTGGGGCTGAAGATTCATCCAGCCAGGCTCCGGGCCCCATGCAGCGCCCCCTGGCGGCCACCCCAGATCCCAACAGGGCTGTGGAGAACTCCAACTCCCATGGAGCCCTGCAGGAAGCTGAAACACCACTCCAACCCCAGGGGGCAGCCATCCAGTGTCCAGGGGGAGGTATTGCACCGTCCAGGGCTGCTCCCCCTGAATATACAGTGAAGGGGTGTTCCAGCCGGGCATGGTACCTGGCCGTCCGCCACACTATGTATTTGGTTCTGACCTAAGAGTGTATTCAGACTATGACTCTATAGTTTTTGTTGAATCTTTTTCTTTTTTGCTCTTATTAATTATGTTATAAATGCCAGCAACTTCTTTGATGTTCATAACAGAGCACTCAGATCTGAAGGGAGTGACCCTCAAGATGGAAATTTACAGACTCCTATTCAACTTTTTGGGAAGCAGCTGAAATCATGGTTTATTTTTTCAAGGGGAAAAAGAAATTACCTTTCTTAGAGAGAAAAAGATCAGTTCTGAGGAGCTTAATATACTTTATCTGAAATGTCCATGTGTTTGTTGTGGCGACAATAGATATAGGGCTGCCACTTGTAAAACATCAAGACAGAAACAAACTGTCTACCCAGAATTAGGTGAAGTAGATATGTTACATGAAATAATTTGATGGTTTGTGTTCAAGATTTCTTTGATTATTTTGCCTCATTCACTGTGGTTTTAAACAGAGTTTTATTATTTCAGGTTATTTTGATTTAATTACAGTTCCTAACCATCAAAAAATTAAATGATTTACCTCTTCAGTTGATAAGGGGGCCCATCAAGAAGGACTTAATACAATGTACTACTCCTTCCTTACAATTGTCAAAAGGGTGCTTCTATAAGGAACACATTTTTTTTTGTATTGGCCACTAATGAGATTTACCAATAATTATATCTCAGTTAAACACAGCCAACTGGTACAAAATCTGTTATATCGTAAAAAAAAAAGCAGGTATACATAAATGAAAAGAGAATCAATCACAATCACAAGACCGTGAACAAAATATTATTGTCTAAGCTTCAGGATAATCTGTAATTCATCAATCCAGCTCATCACTGCTTTGCCTGAAGATATTACCACAAAGAATAGTATAACACTTTTAGGTTAAGAAGAAAGATGATTCACTTCACCATTGTATAGAATAGCTACCCCCGTGACCTTGTTCAGGAATAAGTGGGTTAGAAAATGACTGACTGACTGCATAGATTATTGGGATCTAAATAAAATAAATATGAAGTGTGAGTTTCTGCTCCGTTTGATTTCAGATTTATTCGGTCAAGTAAGAGGTTTTTACAGAATTTACAAAACTTGACTTATGGTGAGCTTATAACTTAATTTGCTTTTGTAAAGGTGACATATGTAAGACTGCTTTCTACATTTCCACTAAGTGCTACAAATAAACTTGTTTAAAACCTTTGTAAATTAAATATTTAGAGACATTCTGGGAGTTTACGTGTTGGTATAATGAATATTTGTGACATCTTAATTTTTTGCCATATATGGAGAAACATGTCCAACATGTCAAGAAGGTTATGACTAGGCTCTGTAAAATAATATGTACATAAATTTATGAAATGTGATTTTCATGAGAAGTCTTGGTTATGAAACTTTACAATCATGATTAAAAATATACCAAACAAAAATAAAGGCTAATCAAGACTGGATACCACCACCACCATTTATCAAAAGGGTGCAGTGATTTATAGGGTTTAAAATTTGCTATACACGATTCATAAAAATTTCAGTACCTTTATTACTCCCATTATGTCCTTTAATAAGAAAAACAACAAAGAACTGAATTCTTGAACCACAAGAAGAATTCACATGACTAAAACAATTATTTACATTGACACCCAGAGAAGAAAATGATGATGCTGGAAACATTTAGTAATACAAATGGTATTGAAAGAGCAGCAACTTTGGTTTATGTATTTATTTAATTATTTCATCATTTATTTATTTTAGTGACAGTACATACAAATTTATGCTGTCAGTTGGGAGGCTAGGCTGTAGTGAGTACTGTGTTTTAACTGGTGAATTGTGGGAAGATGGAGCACTCACAGTCATAACTTTGCACATGTCTATGAACCACAGGATACCCCAGGCAAGTAAATCGCCTGCTCAGAGTTGTGACTGTATGTGCATCTGTGAAAGATAAGACTGTAGGAAAAAGCTGCTGAGAATTACTACACAAAGCAGCTCTGCATCCATCATCCTCTCAGGAGTCTGCATCTGATGTTTCCTGCCTGCCTATAACGTACCACTTGATGGTCAGATTCTTGCCCTGAGAGTTGTTGCTGTGCTCTGTGCTTGCACTTGGTGAGGAGTGCTGTGCAAGTACAAAGTAGATTTGTACTATTGTATTGATAGATTGGCCAGTTGAGCTTTGTGAAGAGGATTACTTGTGTTCTGCTTTGTGTATTGTATTTACCCCATTCTTGACACCCATTGCACGCCCAACCTACCTGTAAGGTCTGAGCTAATTAATAAGAAAAGGCTTTAAATGACCAGAACTTAAAATAGAGCAAAATCTTAAAAAGCAAGAAAAAGAACAATAGTATGCTTGCTACATACCCCCAAATATTTAGCAAACCCATTTCGTAATTTCTGGATTTTGTAGAAATTGAGAAATAACTGCAGAAGTCCAGTTAAAAGCAGAGGGTGGTTATGATGAATATTTGCAATTAAGGTGGTCCATAGGACTGAACCTAAGAACCACTTAAGCCACTTATTAATAATAAGCACACAAGTGAATGCAACATTGAAGTAGCTGCTCTGCTTTAACATTCAGTGTCATTTGCACCTGTGTTTGCACTGCTCATCACTAATTGTCAGTATTTTGATACAATTTAAGGAGCAACATCCACCGAAATAAGGCAAATTCACATAAAAAATGGTAAAAGAAAGTTAAGTGATTAAAACTATGACAAAGAAAACACCTTACTGAATTTCTTCTAAATGCTAGTATCATACTAGAACACTTTTCTGAATGCAGGATAAAAAATGGAAAAGGGCCACTAAACAATTAGATTGACAAGATATAAAAGTGGCCTAACGTTCCTTGAACCTGGTTTTAATGAAAGCCTGTAGCCACAGTGGTGCTCCAGGGTTGAACATCTTAACCCCTCATTTAAACCATTTTGGTGTGCCAAAGTTACAAGGTTGAAATGATTAAACGGCACAATGAAGGGTGCCATGAAGAACTCCAGTGCAGCAAGGCCATGATTTCAACGAGGTTAGATTAATTTAGAAGAAGACTGAACCACGCTGTGAAACTTGTGATCCAGGTTGAGGGGTGATCCTAGTAAAATAATCTTTGTGAATCGGTATAGTATAGGATCATATGCTTTGTATAGATATGTCTGGAGAAAACGGAGAATGTTGTACATACAAATTAGGTTTGGGAGGGTTTTGGCTTATCACCCTTTTTTCATTTTAGATTTTTAGGGTGGTTTGAACTTGTAAATCTATTGCTTTAACTTTGAAATTGAACTAGAAGAGGATTTGATGCTGTTGTTAGACACTGGTGATGCTTTGCTTTTCCCTTCATCTCATTTTTTAAAATTAAAACAGCTATCCATTTTGACTAAGGTTTGTAGATTTTAACAATTATTTAAAAAGACAAGTTCAGTTTCAGATTGTTTGTCTTTGTGCATATTGGTTTCATATATTTTTAATAGAAATGTGAGAAACCATGTGAGTGCCTTGAATGCAAACAGCCGACCTATTTTGTCATATCCTTTATTTGCCAGAGTACTTATGTTGAAATGTAATATGCATGTATTTCATTGTCCCATGATTTAAATATACAAGCAAGTTATGTATTAGTGAACAGCTGCTGAAATGCACTGAAATTTAATGCTAGGTGTAAAGCATTAAGTCGAACAGGTGTTGCTTTAGAGTATTAATTAATGAAATTTTCTTTTAATTATAACTAAAGGTACCTGATTAAAGTAAAGGAACTGACCATACTATTCAGAAGATTGGTTTAAAATCTCTTCTCTTACAGTAAATATGCGTCACTAAATTCCAGCTATATTCAAAACCTGGAATTTGATACGCTTTGTCATGACATACAGGAACTGAAGCAGTTTCAGTTTTTTACTTGGGCTTTAATGGAGTTTCTGTCACAATGGTGACAATGTGCAGGGTATGTAAAAGTCCTAGACTTACTCCAATTCAAGTCATTTGTAAAGGCCCGGACCAAAAAGAAAGAAGGGTTCAGTTTATTTTACTGTATTATTCAGGTCAGTTCAGTTTATTCTGATGCAGTGTCCTTAATTTAGTACAGGCTCCTAGTGCTTACTAGTGAAATACTGTATTAAGCAGAAGGTATGTAAAAGTCCTAGACTTACTCCAATTCAAGTCATTTGTAAAGGCCCGGACCGAAAAGAAAGAAGGGTTCAGTTTACTTTACTGTATTATTCAGGTCAGTTCAGTTTATTCTGATGCAGTGTCCTTAATTTAGTACAGGCTCCTAGTGCTTACTAGTGAAATACTGTATTAAGCAGAAGGGATCAAAACTCAATCTGTTACACTGGGAACCAGGTAGCAGTGATTGAATAAACATTAGTTACCTGGGTAGAATAATAAACATGATTATCACCATGATCTGATTTTTGGGGTCTCATTTACTCACCATATGGATTTTTGTTCATTTTTAGCCATTATTTTGAAATTTGATATTTTGTACCATTACAATTACATTTTGTTTTCTGGGTGCTCATTTTTATTGCCTCAACCATTTATTTACTGTCACTATGCATTTTTGCTATGGACCTGGGTCTCATCTTTCACTCTACCTTGCTTTTTATTTAATATTTTTATTGTCTTTTGAAAATTATTTGTGTGTTTTGTTATTAATTATGTTTTTAGTTTTGCTGTATTTATGTCATTATGTTTTGTATTAATGTTGCGTTTATTAATTATTTTGCCATTTTGTGTTATGGTAATATTGGATGTTTAAGATTTAGTTATCTGCCCCTTAAAGTGGAAGCCAAGGAGGTGGGGCCACCTGATGATTCAGCTGGAGGGATTTCCCCAAATGTACAAATGGAGAAGCTTCACTATGTGTTTTGACTTTGAATACTGTTTTATTGCTCCTTGTTTTAATTTCTTGAATTTTGACACCTTCTTTTCTTAAAGGTACTGGCTTTGTTTTGTGATACTGATATAATGTTTGCTACAGGTAAACTATGTTTTCCTCCTTCTTTCCTGCCTTGCCTTTTGACTTTAATTGTTAGCATTGAAAGGTGAGAATGAAAACAATTACAGGGGAATGAGGGTTGGAGAAGTCCTGTTTTGTTACAATCTGATGCTCTGTGCAAGAGAGAACAGAGCCAAGTATACTTCCTTAGAAGGCTGGCATCTTTCAACATCTGCAATAAGATGCTGCAGATGTTCTATCAGACAGTTGTGGTGAGTGCCCTCTTCTACGCGGTGGTGTGTTGGGGAGGCAGCGTAAAGAAGACGGATGCCTCACACCTGGACAAACTGGTGAGGAAGGCAGGCTCTATTGTAGGCATGGAGCTGGACAGTTTGACATCCGTGGCAGAGCGACGGGCGCTGAGCAGGTTCCTGTCAATCATGGAGAATCCACTGCATCCACTGAACAGCATCATCTCCAGACAGAGAAGCAGCTTCAGCGGCAGACTTCTGTCACTCTACTGCTCCACTGACAGACTGAGGAAATCGTTCCTCCCCCACACTATGCTACTCTTCAATTCCACCTTGGGGGGTTTAAACGTTAATATTATTCAAAGTTATCGTCTGTTATACCTGCATTTTTATCACTCTTTAATTTAATATTGTTTTTATCAGTATGCTGCTGCTGGAGTATGTGAATTTCCCCTTGGGATTAATAAAGAATCTATCTATCTATCTATCTATCTATCTATCTATCTATCTATCTATCTATCTATCTATCTATCTATCTATCTATCTATCTATCTATCTATCTATCTGTCTGTCTGTCTGTCTGTCTGTCTGTCTGTCTGTCTGTCTGTCTGTCTGTCTGTCTGTCTGTCTGTCTGTCTGTCAATTATTAATAGAAAATAAAGAAAACTAAATATAGCAGTGCTGTGATTGTAATCGCTGCCTCACCATTGTTAAATTCAATGGATAAAATCAAGGTCTGGAGAAAAAAAAAAGGCTTGGAGCTCTGTATTCCTCCAATGTGGGTCCTTGAGTGGACACGGACTCACAGTGGAAGTCATGTATGTATGGCATGGACTGGAAGGGGTGGGTTTTTGGCCACCAGGGAAATTATGGCAGGGGTCCTGGCTTTTCTCGTCCACCAGTTAAAAAAATTATGAAACAAATGTTAGCGGTGGTGAAACACTAAATTTCTTCCCTATAAAATGCCCCCATACTAATGTGCCTCACAAAGGGCAAAACAAAAAGAGAATAAAAATAAAGCCAAGATCAGAACCAAAAACCAATTACCTTATTTATTTTGTTCAAACTTGACCTTTTTAGAAGTCTTTCTTTATTTCCTTTAAAGAGTTCTGACAAGTGCTACTGCATGCAGGCATCTTTAGTATCTGTTACAATTTGGAGTCTGGACCATAGCAGAAAGGGTGTGAGAGCTTCAAATAAACACCAGAGCAGGTCAGGGTCTCCAGTGATCTGTCTAAACTGGCCACACCACAAATCAGGCAGCCTCCCACAATATTACCTAAGGCTGACTAGGGCCAAAAATGGGAAAGTGACTTTTAAAATTTAAAATGCCTTTAACAGTTCTGAAGTATCTTTGTCTCCCAAGAGCAATGAAACCGCAAAAAGCTTTTGGCTTGAAAAGAAGCTATAACTCTTTATCATTAAGGGTGAATTTCACAAAAACAGAAAGGTAACAAGAAATTCTCAAATCAGCAAAATAAAGGAGTTATCTGAAAAAGGGCAATTCACGGCAAGCAAGGTGCAATACACAATCCAAAAGAATAATCCACGAAACAGTGCAACAAAATAAATTAGGAAGACAGAAAAATCCAAATGGAAAATAATACTTACAAGACTCCATCAAACATCCATACACCAGTCCCGAGCTCCATTTTCCCCTGGATGAAACAGCGATTTGGGAAGTTTCAGGAGTACTGAAATCCAGGTGCCCACACCCAGAAAACACAAGGAACCTGAAAGAATATTACACAACACACAGAAACATAATGTTTCTCAATTAAATAATTAAAAACAAATAATCAAAGAAAAACACATTTTTAAATACATTAAGAAAAGACCAATCAATATTATGAGTACATAATTAATAGATAGATAGATAGATAGACAGACAGACAGACAGACAGACAGACAGATAGATAGATAGATAGATAGATAGATAGATAGATAGATAGATAGATAGATAGATAGATAGATAGATAGATAGATAGATAGATAGATAGATACTTTATTTGTCCTCAAGGGGAAATTAAAAATTTGCAGGAGCTTAAGAAAATTATATTATCATAAACCACATCCTCCCAAGCACACACAAGAACGTCTAGTTTGGATAATAAGAGAGTTGTTGCTGTCTGATAACAAGCTTTTAGGTGAGAGTAAGATGTGGTCAGACCTGCCCAGTTATGCCACAGGTTTACATTTAAAGGTATAGTTTTATTGTGATAAAGTGTTCACAAAATGTCTTTAAGCTTTAAGGTTATTTTGCATTGGTGGACAAGTTAATACAGGAATGCCTAAATTGATAAACTTGGTTCAGACATGCATCCTACAATACTTTCCTCTGTCACTTTAAATCACCACAGATAACCTCTAATGCAAAGCAAAAGTATCTCAACAGCTTTGATACTTTACCAGGGTGTCCCTGCCAGGATTTGTGGATTTGTCTGTATATCTTTGAATTGTTTCCCCTGAAAATGCTACATTTCAGAATACCCTAACAAAAGCAAAGAGCCGCCAGAAGGGCTATTTCTGCCAAGTTTTCCCGCTCAGAAAGCGACCTTTGAATGGGGCTACACTATCTAACAGAAGCCAAGGGCTTGCTTGAAAATTTTCCCTTGATGGTTAAGGGCAGGCCATACTTGAATCGCTGCTTCTGAAAGGACTTACTCTGAACAAACACAGCTTTATATTAAATCGTGTCAGTCATTGCTAAATGTCAGTAAATGACCAGACAACTTCAGTGAGGCAATACCCAGACTTTTATTCTAATCATTACTTATATCTATTTGCAGAAAAAGCAGGCATAAATGTCAGCTATGGAAGCATGCAACATGAACAATTCAGATCAGAGTCACACAGCAAGCTTTGTATCAGATTGGCCACTTCAGCTTTTGCAGCCTTTCATCTTCACCCATTCCACCCTCAGAAAAGAGCGACCCCTCCAATAAGCTGTAACAGAACTCCTTTGACAATAGTGATCACAGAGCTAGCAGCTGGCTATAGGAATATTTAATATATCACACGTGACGTTCTCAAAGTCTTTTATATTCTCAGATTTTGTAGAGTAAGGTAGTCTTCAGACCCTCTACATGCACACTGTGACTTCTGTCAAATTTGCAGCCTGTCTGAAAGACAGTTGAGACGAGACGACTCTTGTGATTGCAATGACTGCAGCATATTTCAATTTCAATAAAAATCACATCTCTAATCTTAATCTTACCATTATTAATTGTTAAAAACGAAAGTTTATCAGAAACCAGAATAAAAGAGAGAGAGAGAGCGCGCTTCTGTTAATGGTTGCTGCCTGTGTAATAATCATCCGAAAAACACTTGAAAATAATTCAAGAAATTATACATAACAACATCATGGCTTCCATCGTGAGACAGGTCTCAAGGCACAATAAAGCATGTGCCTAGCATCCATACAGCATTACAGTGACCAGAAACACTAAATGGTGGCATCCATGAAAATAGCCATATGAAATTTTAGTGTCAATGGAAAAATAAAAATGCAAAATGGCAACATGATAAAAATACATAAAACAAGAAAAATAAATATAACATGCAAAATAAAATGCAAATAATGTACACACATTAGAAATGTGTTGTCTACAATATCAATGCAAACAAACATTTAATCAGAAATCAGTCCTAATTGTTAGATATTAAACAAATTAATCCTCTATATACATTTTTATTCACATAAACAATTGGGATATGACCAATGAGAATGCAGGAGAAGAAAATAAAATCTCCAATAAGTACAGCATCCCTAGAAAAAATTAACTTCATGGTTATTTACAACAAGCAAACTCACAGTTTTGCTGATTTTGTCCGCCTGGCATCTCTCTCTGCAGTGCTTTTCATGCAAAGTTAATCACCAGGAGTGACTTCTGTTTTTAACTTCTGTTTTCATTTACATTGTTTTAAAATTTTTCTAGCATTAGATACATTTGCAATAAACTTCAGTCTTTTATAAATGGGATGAATTTCAGGTATTGTACATAATGGATCTCATTAGAGGACAGTATGATGCCACAGTGGTAGCACTGCTGCCTCACAGTAAGGAGACCAGAGACCACATCCCAAGTCCTCCCTGTGTGGAGTCTGCATGTTCTCCCCATGTCTGTGTGGATTTCCTCCCATAGTCCCACGACATGTGAAACTGACCGTACCTTGATCCCATCTTGTACTCTAGCAGCTACTAACTGCCCTACGACTATGCTCTGGATAGGCTGGTTTGGATGATGGATAGATCTGATTATGGCTGGACAATGGTTAGTCCTTTTCAATGCAAAATTAATTATTATTTGTGTGTTTGATTATTTTCTTGCTTTTTTTTGGTCATCACATCACATCGTGTTGTTTGCTGATTTTTCCTTGAGTGCTGTATTTTTTGTGTCGATTGCATGGGTATCACCATGTTGTTTGTAGCAACAACCTCTTTTGTTAGTTATGTGGTTTTCAACGTAGGATGTGATCACTTTGCCTATATCAATCATGATAGTGCACATAACCATTCCCAAATGTAAAGTTATTAAAGAAAAACACACAAAAAACATGTAAATGATATTCTGGTGCAAAAGCATGTTTAGGGATGCATTCTATGCTTTAGTTTGACTCTGGCAAGTAATTTAATAATAATAATAATAATTCAGTTTCTACAATTCAAATAATACAATTCTACAATCAATATAGAAAAGGGAATCCTTGGAGAAGGTGGGTATAAAAATGACAAGTAAACTGATGCCATGGCAAATGTTGAACTATACAAATATCTTGGGTTCTAACATTATATACTTATACAACACAAACAAATAAAATATACACTTCCGTAAAAATAAACATCATGTCTTTCACAAATACTCAAGACACACATACATACAGTATGCGCCACAAAATTAAAACCATCAGTGCATATGCCATACCAATATTTGCGTATTCCTTCAGATTTATACATTGGTCACAAACAGACCCACAGCAGCTCCAAAGGAAAACACAAACACTACTCACAAAACACAAACTACACCACCCTAAAGCTGCTGTAAACTAAACTAGTATTAAACTAAACTATATACGCAATCTATATGTAAAATGTTAATCGATAATACTAATGGTCAATATGGGATGTACAGTATGTAACATGCTTAAAATGGACCAAGGTCCGGATCCAGGACACAGGCCTTTAATTTGACATCCCTACTCCGTTTCAGGGGATTTGCACTTTCATAATGCTGGTAGTTGACCACAAACTCATGACATCTGGATTGCAAAGGGCCCTCAGAAGCAGCCTCCTTCATCTGCGTGAACCGAAGGAGAACTCTGTACACTGTTCACGTAGAGATGGGCTGTGAGCAATGTGAAACAGAGCACTTTCTGGTGATGTCAGCTAAGTTCTCTGTCTCTCTGTCCATACTGTGGAGCATTGCCACCTCACCTACCCTAGATGATTACGAGGCATTGCTCCCCATGTTTGTGGTAGTCTGGTTCCATTTGTGTGGAATTTTCCAGTGCAGCCTGCACACTGCATTTTATCTTCTGACTCCTGTCATGTACTACCTCAGATCCCCTGTGTCCCAATCCTTTGTCACCACAACTGCAGTTTCCTTCAATATTTTACTTTGAGCATTGTTTCATTTATCTAGCTGCAGTTTTGTGCCTTTGTTCAAAATAACGTAGTGCAAGTTGTTAACCACGAGTGAATTCCTTTTTCAATTAATAGTTGTGGGTGGTGGCACAGTGGCGCAGTGGGTAGCGCTGCTGCCTTGCAGTTAGGAGACCTGGGTTCTCTTCCTGGGTCCTCCTTGCGTGGAGTTTGCATGTTCTCCCCGTGTTTGCGTGGGTTTCCTCCGGGTGCTCTGGTTTCCTCCCACAGTCCAAAGACATGCAGGTTAGATGCATTGGCAATCCTAAATTGTCCCTAGTGTGTGCTTGGTGTGTGGGTGTGTTTGTGTGTGTCCTGCGGTGGGTTGGCACCCTGCCCAGGATTGTTTCCTGCCTTGTGCCCTGTGTTGGCTGGGATAGGCTCCAGCAGACCCCCGTGACCCTATGTTCGGATTCAGCGGGTTGGAAAATGGATGGATGGATGTAAGTTGTTAACCACGAGCGAATTCCTTTTTCAAGTAATAGTTGTGGGTGGTGGCACAGTGGCGCAGTGGGTAGCGCTGCTGCCTCGCAGTTAGGAGACCTGGGTTCACTTCCTGGGTCCTCCTTGCGTGGAGTTTGCATGTTCTCCCCGTGTTTGCGTGGGTTTCCTCCGGGTGCTCTGGTTTCCTCCCACAGTCCAAAGACATGCAGTTTAGATGCATTGGCAATCCTAAATTGTCCCTAGTGTGTGCTTGGTGTGTCTGTGTGTGCCCTCTGGTGGGTTGGCGCCCTGCCCGGGGTTTGTTTCCTGCCTTGCGCCCTGTGTTGGCTGGGATTCGCTCCAGCAGACCCCCATTACCCTGTAGTTAGGATATAGCGGGTTGGATAATGGATGGATGGATGGATAGTTCTGGGTGTTGTACCATGTTAGGCATTATGGATGCAATGAGAAGTCAAGCAAAATGACACCTTTTATTAACTAACTAAAAAGATTACAATATGCAAGTTTTCGAGGTAACTCAGGCCCCTTACATCCTGCCTGAAGAAGGAGCCTGAGCTGCCTTGAAAGCTTGCATTTTTAGTTAGCCAATAAAAGATGTCATTTTGCTTGACTTCTTTTTGAGTAATTACATTTATGATTGGACCTAGGAAAAGGATATGGATAAATGTTATGTAATAATAATAATAATTTTTTGCATTTATATAGCGCTTTTCTCACTACTCAAAGCGCTCAGCAATTGCAGGTTAAGGGCCTTGCTTAAGGGCCCAACAGAGCAGAGTCCCTAATGGCACTGACGGGATTCGAACCGGCAACCTTCCGATTGCCAGTGCAGATCTCTAGCCTCAGAGCCACCACTCCGTATCACTATGTATTTGTATTTTATGCTTCATTGTTGTTTTTGTTATTTTTGTGTAATTGTCATGTTTTTTATGTTATTGCTGTTAGTTTGACTTTTCGTTTATTAGTTGTGTGCCTCCATTGTCTGTGAATTATGGGTGGAGCCCCAGGATGCGGAGCCATGTTGGGTTCCACTCCTCACTATTTATTTCCAGTGAGATATAAGACCCAGAGGTCAAGTATTGAAGTTGTTTGAAGTCATTTGTAAGTATTGTTTTCTTGTGGAGTTACTGATTTTTGACATTTCTGCTCTGTTCTTAGATTCTCATCTCGGATTGGGTTTTGGAACTTGTTTGTTTTGGACAGTCTTTTAGGCAACTTCTTTTTGCTCTTCTGAGCATTTTTGTTATAGTTTACTATTTTGATAAATACATCTCCCATTTGGAATGAGTATTAATTTGCCCTTTTATGCACGAGCATAACAGGGATTTACTATCATCCTCCCTCCCTTTGGGGCTTTTTGATATATATTTTTGGAAAATGTCCTTATATTTTCAAATTGTAAGCCAACTTCCCATTTTGAAATCACCATTTAGCAGCTGGATTAAGCTAAATTGTGGTGAGCTTCTTTTAGGCAGTTTGGTGAAGGTCTTGGCCTACCTTTTTTGGAGCATTTTGGAGGCCTTACACCCATTTTCACTATATTTGTGACTCCCAATCACAACAATAAATGGTTGCACTTTAAATTGTGCTTTAAGTAAGAAAAAAAATATTTTTTTGCATTGGGGTAGTAGCCTATATCCTCAATGGCTACTTTTTAGGTACGCCTGCTCATTAATACATATAGCCTACTTTTCCAAACAGTCAATTTCTGGCTTCAACTCAATATAAACAACATGCAGATATGGTCAAAATGTTTAGTTGGGACTTACCCAACTATTAGAATGGACATGATGTGTGATCTAAGCAACTTTGATAGATTAGTTTTAATCATTTTGAAGAGGAGTTAATACCGTGTTTCCAGCTGCTATAGACAGACACCTGGGCTTTGGGGAAAATGCCAGAGTTGACTGCTTTGAGATTAAAAAAAGGTCACAGTGTTTTACTAGGAGCAGAGCAAAGTGTAATCCTCAGTGGCTTTGGTTGCTGAATCAAGGGGATATTTCCATGGCAACCCATCTGCACTGAGTAACACTGTCACTAGAGATGATGCATATGAAAGTGCACAAGACACTGCACAGTGCAGTTAGCTATCACCTTCTGTGAGACGCAACTTCTATTTTTAATTACACATTGTGCCATTTGCATGTCTAGCATTACATGACAAGGCTTTCAGTTTTGGTAAACTGAAAATACATGCAGTGCTCAGTAGGTGAGAACATCCCTGCTTGGTTCTGTTGAACTGATTTCATGCAGATGGTTTGTCACTAATCTATGAAGTATAGCCTTGTTGCTATGACAAAGTTGGTCAAATGGGATCTTGGTGGCCTGTAAGTGGATGTAAGTTAGCTAGAGACAAGTCTCTTGCTATGTTGCATTTCCTGCTAAAAATAAAACAAAGGCCTCCCACACAAGCACTCCAACATGGGTTAAATTTTCAGTTCAAGTTGAAACTCAACATTATATAAAAGTCCACTTCCTTTGCGGTGTAGATTCCCCTAAGCTGATGATGCAAAGAGTTCACATAAGGTCCTATTAAATTCACGAAAGAGTACAAAGCTTGGTCAGTAAGAATTATAATCTGGACATGTGTCTCCACTGACACTAGGGACCCCGTGAAATGATATTAGGATGGGTTTTGCTTCGATTCTCATATTCTTCCTTGATTGGCTCAGTTTCCTGTCACGACACCCATTTGTCTGTTCAGTTTCTGTTTACTGTTACACATTTATTGTTCTGTAAGAAAAACAAACATGAAGCACTTGTATGAGCAAACTTCTCAAACACTTTTGGAGACGCATACTTTCATTTAATTTGTAACCAGTAAAAGCACATATGTTTCATTTTTCTGCCTAAAGCAAAAGGACTTAAGTATATACTCTTATTTTTGATAAGAAGAAGCCTGTTAAAGGTACCTTGTTGAATAAAAATATGTATTTGAACCTGGGACGATGAGGTTGTGTTTGGGGGGTGCTGTTACACCCCCTACTGATCACAACACATCTTTTAATAACACTAGTTTCCACCAAAATCCTACTGTGCAAATAAAATGGTGTTTCTATAGATTTGGTTGTGCCAAGTGCATCTGTACCAGAAACCATTTCTACAAGATATTGGATTCAGTGAAAAATAGCATTTTGAAAAAAATGGCTGTTTTTTAAAAAATGTTATGTTTGTTTTATGGCATAAGCATTTTTCATGCTCAGAATATTTTTTGAAGTATATTTTGAGTTAAAAAATGTAAGTCTTCCTAATTCTAAATGTTAGTTTAGGAAAAACAACTCAAAATCAAATTTCTGCTACACGTTTTGCTCAAACTGTATTTTGTAATTAATAATAATTCTTTGCATTTATATAGCGCTTTCTCACTACTCAAAGCACTCAGCAATTGCAGATTGAGGGCCTTGCTCAAGGGCCCAATAGAGCAGAGTCCCTTTTTTTGCCATTTACGGGATTCGATCCGGCAACCTTCCGATTGCCAGTGCAGATCCCTAGCCTCAGAGCCACCACTCCGAAGGTTAGATTAGAAAGATACATTTTATTGTCCAGAAGAGAGAACGTTGTTGTTTAAATGGTTATTGCAGAAACATGAAAGGTCAGGCTGATCCATCTATTGTTTTGACCAGGTAACAGGTAAGCAAACGGTAAAAGAATACATACCCTTTCCTTATCAAATAAATCAAAACCACATGCCACAAAATTATTGGGAATACAAAGGTTGGAAAACTATGAGGAACTAGTTGAGGAGCTTCTTCTCTCTTTCTACCCAGCATTGTTGTGCAACCCAACATGAATTTAAAAAATCCATTTTCTAGTGAGTTTATTCTAGTAGACAAGTGTCTGTCATTCCATCTCCAGAGGATTTATAAGAGGAAAAAAACTACCAAGAGACTAATTTTGCAAGTAATAATTATTTAAAATAATCATAAGTGTAATTTATTATTTTTTCATGTCTAAATGATTTATTTTAAAAACATTGTTACTTTCTTTCTATAGATCATTACTTTTTTCATTTTAATCCTTCATTTCACAAAAGATGGATGTGACAGAGCAATTCTGCTGCCAATCTTGGATTCAGTACCCTTAAGTCTATAAAGAACACCTAAACTTTTTGATGGTATTACAAAAAGTTTTTTTGTTTTGTTGACCAGTGTAATATATTTTTGTAAATTATATCCATTTATTTAATATCATGGTATACAGCTTTATAGATCCATCCATTAAACATACCAGTGCATCCCTGGCCTGAGTTTGAATCTCAACTAATTCCCTGCCAGTGTGAAGTGTGCACATCTTCCAAATGTTTGTGGGGGTTTCTGCAGGTACTGTAAAAGACATACTTGTTAGATTAATTGGTCACTCTGAACTGCCTGGTATGCCTGAATGTGACTGGGTGTGACAATGTGGCTTTTGACAACATTGGTTTCAGCTTTGATATTCAATGTAAATTCATAGTGAAATGTAACATAATGATTATCTTCATAAGATCATAATCTTATTATTAATAAGAGGCACCCACTATATAAATATAGATGTTTCAAATAAGACATATTCAAAATCTAAGACATATTCAAAACTAACTGAATCAATTGTTGACTATACTGTATGTCTATTGCAGGTGTGGGCAAACTATAGCCAATGGTGTAAGTTGCCATGTGGTGTCATCCAAGAAATAATGAAATTAAGCAGTCGGTATCACAAAGGAGTGTAGGTTTTTAGCTGCTTGTTTGAGTTTGTCTTACCTTTAAAGTATATGAATTTGCACATGGCTGATGATATCAATAACTGATTTGTTTCACAGTGGCACTTCTGAAGGTGGAACATCAAGATTCTGGGCCTTTGCACAAATCTATATAAAGAGCACTGTTTATGAATGTGAAAGAAGGAAGCCAGAAGGAGAAAGGTTTTCTGTTAGCAAAACCTGTTCATTTTCCTAATTGTGAAGGTGAGATAGAAGTGAGGAGTTTGACACATCCTGTTTGCAGCACAGGTTGCCATCTTTCGTTGTTAATTTGAAATCTCTTTCAGGACTTCAGGTTCAGTGAGACAGATTTTGCAATTTTTTCATCGTGTTTTGCTATTAATGTGGACAGTTTTCCAAAAGTCTTGTAGCTGAAAGTAACTGAACTCCAGTATAACTGTGGTCTTAAAATTAAGTTACCAAAGTTTCTACTATGTTCATGGCATCATTATGTGGTATTCACATACAGTTACAATCTGGTCTTTTCACAAATGGAAACTACCTAAAGCTATTGAACTAACTGATGCAAATATTTGCAAGTATTTAATTGTTGCAATGGCCACATTTTCAGCTGATATAAGCAGTTCATGACTACTGTAAAGCAATGTCACTTTACTTTAGAATTGCTTATTTATTGCAGTTTGAGCATTGGTCTCAATAGGTTTTAATAATAAAAAAGTTATAATTAAACCATTTCAAGGAAGCCTTTTTAAAATTAACATTTGTCATTAACACATGTGCTGGGTTCTTAGTCACACATTTTATATTTTACATTTTAGATAGATAGATAGATAGATAGATAGATAGATAGATAGATAGATAGATAGATAGATAGATAGATAGATAGATAGATAGATAGATAGATAGATAGATAGATAGATAGATAGATAGATAGATAGATAGATAGATACTTTATTAATCCCAGGGGGAAATTCACATACTCCAGCATCAAAAAATATTAAATTAAAGAGTAATAAAAAATGCAGGTAAAAAACAGACAATAACTTGAATAATGTTCAACGTTTACCCCCTCTGGTGGAATTGAAGAGTCGCATAGTTTGGGGGAGGAATGATCTTCTCAGTCTGTCAGTGGAGCAGGACAGTGACAGCAGTCTGTCGCTGAAACTGCTCCTCTGTCTGGAGATGACACTGTTTAATGGATGTAGTGGATTCTCTATAATTGATAAGAGCCTGCTGAGTGCCCGTTGCTCTGCTACGGATGTCAAACCGTCCAGCTCTATGCCAACAATAGAGCCTGCCTTCCTCACCAGTTTGTCCAGGTGTGAGGCATCCTTCTTCTTAATGCTGCCTCCCCAGCACACCACTGCGTAGAAGAGGGCATTCGCCACAACCATCTGATAGAACATCTGCAGCATCTTACTGCAGATGTTGAAGGATGCCAGTCTTCTAAGGAAGTACAGGCGGCTCTGTCCTTTCTTGCACAGAGAATCAGTATTGGCAGTCCAGTCCAATTTATCGTCCAGCTGCACTCCCAGGTATTTATAGGTCTGCACCCTCTGCACACAGTCACCTCTGATGATCACGGGGTCCATGAGGGGCCTGGGTCTCCTAAAATCCACCACCAGTTCCTTGGTTTTGCTGGTGTTCAGTTGCAGGTGGTTTAAGTTGCACCATTTAACAAAGTCCTTGATGAGGTTTCTATACTCTATATATGGCGTGTTGTATGAGTCATTATTGATGGTTTGGTACACCACCAAAAAAGTTTGCCCATTTCTGGTCTAGTACTTAAATGTAAGTGCAGACATATTATATAATTGAAATAATTGAAATGAACTCAACAGAGGTCAATTGCTGTCCACAATACCTAAGACTTCACTTCTGACATGCTCACTTATGGGCATGATTGTCAACATTTCCATTCCAAGGTGTATGTTGTACATTTAATTTTTCATTCCAACACATTCATACAACTGAAACTATCACCTAACAAAGGAAACGGTTTCCTCCCACAGTCCAAAGACTTGCAGGTTAGGTGCATTGGCGATCCTAAATTGTCCCTAGTGTGTGCTTGGTGTGTGGGTGTGTGTGTGCATGTGCCCTGCGGTGCGCTGGCGCCCTGCCTGGGGATTTGTTCCCATCTTGCGTCCTGTGTTGGCTGGAATTGGCTCCAGCAGACCCCCGTGACCTTGTGTTAGGATATAGTGGGTTGGGTGATGACCGACTGACTGACTGATACTGGAGTACTGATCTCATTGATGTGTATTGATTGTTACACAGTGGGAAGTATCTAAAGGTTTAACCACTGAGGTCTCAGACTTGGCTCCTGTGAGGCTACCATGTCCTCTTTATTGCTGTTATTTATTTACACAATTTATTCTTGCACATATTTTACTGCACTAATGACGGCAATTAACCATAATCCATAATGAATTTTAATGAGATTAATATTACTGTTGTCGTTCTTTTTTTTTTTTAAATATTTGCTATCTCTTGCCCCGAGTGAACTTTCAGCGCCTTTCCTTTGCATTCACGTGTTCTCTTCACTGGCACTCCATCTCTTGAGTGTGTTCCAGTAAAGCTTTCTGCACACTTTTAAATAGGTAAATTTACCATTTTTGCTCATCTGTTCACACTCAATACCCCATAATGACAAAGTGAAAATATTTTTAGAAAGGTTTGCAAATTTATTAAAAACAGAAAAACAGAACAGAAATCTCTCATTCATATACGTATTCAGACCCTTAATCAATGTAGAAGTCCCTTTGGCGGGAATTACAGCTTTGAGTTTTCATGGGTAAGTCTCTATAAGCTTTGCACACCTGGATTTGGGCAGTGTATTCCGTTCTTTCTGTCAGATCCTTTCATATCTTGTTAGATTGGATGGGCAGCATCTGTAAAATGCCATCTTCAGTTTCTCCACAGATGTTCCATGGGATTTAAGTCTGGGCTTTGGCTGTGCCACTGAAGCAACTGCAGCATTGTCTTGACTGTATGCACTGGGTCGTTGTCATGCTGAACGGTAAACCATTGCCTCAGTCTGAGGTTGTGTGCACACTGTAGCAGGTTTATTTTAAGGACCTTTCTGTATTTAACTGCATTCACCCTTCCCTGTTCTGACCAGTTTCCTTCTCCTTCCCACTGAGATGATGCATCCCCATAGTATGATGCTGCCACCACCATACTTAACCATTGGGTTGGCATTAGGCAGGCGATGAGAAGTGCCTGGTCTTCACCAGATATAGTGTTTAAAGTTTTTTCCAAATTGTTCAATTTTTGTCTTATCAGTCCAGAGAAATTATCTTCTCATGCTGTCAGAATCCTTATGCTGTACACTTAACAGTGTCTTCTGCCTAACCAATGTACCATAAACACCTACTTAAGTGCTGCTGAGATGGTCATCCATCCGACAGGTTCTTCCATCTTAACAGAGGAATTCAAAAGCTCTGTAATAGTGACCATTAGGTTCTTGGTCACCTCCCTGACCGATGCCTTTCTTGCAAAGCTGTTATTTGTCCTTTCATACTAAAGCCAGGGCTGCACAGTTTATACAATCACATGTCTGCTGCACCTCAAAAGTATCTGGGTGTGTTTCTGTGTGTTTTTGCAGCACATGAACAGTCCATATGAAGCAATACATGCAAACACAAACATTACTTTCTCTGTGCAGGTCATGATTTTGTCTGCATCTACGGTATCTATCTATCTATCTATCTATCTATCTATCTATCTATCTATCTATCTATCTATCTATCTATCTATCTATCTATCTATCTATCTATCTATCTATCTATCTATCTATCTATCTATCTATTCTCTTCTCATAAGGTGTACTTTCAATTTACATACCTCTTAATGTGTATTATGTGTTCCTATGTGTAATACTTTACCTTTACTTACATTTAGTTTCATCTGCTACAAATCTGCCCAAGCCTGTATGCTATCCAAGTCCTTCTGTAATGATATAACAGATTCCAGATTATCTGCCAATCCACCTATCTTGGTATCATCTGCAAACTTAACCAGCTTGTTACTTATATTCCTGTCCAAATCATTTATATATATTAAAAATAGCAGCAACCCTAGCACTGACCCCTGTGAGGCAACACTCTTAACATCACCAATTTCAGATAAGGTCCCTCGCACCATAACCCTCTGCTTCTTGGTACTGAGCCAGTTTTGCAGCTTTCTACAAACTACACCCTGAACTCCCACTTGTTTTAGTTTGAATATGTAGATTGTAATAACACACAATAGAAACTCCCATTTAGAAAACACTTACAGCCCTAAGTGATGTACAACTATCCAGTACTGCAGCCTTCTTTCCTTTGTGTGCTACTACATTGAATTCTGATATACTGTATGCAGGACATGCATGAACACATGTTTATAAAGAGTGGAAAGCATAAGATAGCAATCTCTCAGGCAGTGAACTGTGCAACACATACCAGACTTGAATAGCTGTGCTTTTGTAATTAGTATTGATGTTTTATTAGTATTGATGTTTTTGTATTGATTACCCTTAAATTCAAAAATAAATAAAAAATAAAAAATGTGGTTTCAAAAATTAAAAAAAAAAATTAAAAAAAATGTGCAGCTGACTTAGTTTCAGGTCAGACAGTCTTTGAAAGTTCTAGGGTCAAGGAGATGAAGCATTTTAAGAAATGCTAGTGTTTCTGTTGTAGTTTTAATTTGTTAAAATAGAGTTGGTTTTGTTAAAGTAATATAAACCACAGAAAGGGAACTAAAGACTTCCTCTGTGTTTCTGTTTGTCCATAAAAAATACTGTAGCATTGTTTTTAGGCTTTACAATCTACTGAAACGTTGTGCCTCATACTATTTCCCACTTTCTACAAATTAAACAATTGCACTAGTCAGTCTAAAGATGATATCTTTCTATCTAAAATTATATATAAACACAAATCTGCAACTATATATTGTACAGGTTGCATTCTAGTTTTAATTTTTGTGTTTGTGTTTTTGTTGATTTTGCATTACTGTCAACTATTCTGAGGAGATATTTTCATTAAACACATGATAATGAACTTGTCTGCTACAGGACCACATATTGTATTCAGTCCTGTAAGACATTGAAATCAAATGTCTATTTAGCAGAATAGCATTGTGTGGTGACTACTGTGAGTCTTAATGAAGAATCTTGTATTGGAAGTTTGAATGATGTGGAGCTGAGATAGCGGTTTAGAAGTGGCACCTGCCAACACAGTTACAGAGGCCAGTAAAAGATGTGATGAAAATATGGACAAGTTTCTCAG
Source organism: Erpetoichthys calabaricus (assembly GCF_900747795.2). Lineage (NCBI taxonomy): Eukaryota > Metazoa > Chordata > Cladistia > Polypteriformes > Polypteridae > Erpetoichthys > Erpetoichthys calabaricus. Next base: position 211,069,265 of record NC_041398.2, on the reverse strand, counting down.
TGTCAGAAACAGATATGAATGAGTAGACGTGGGATAAGACACAAGACAGAAACTTTGTTAATGTGAATTTGTTTTGTTGAAGAAAATGAACAAAAAGACATAATGTGTTTGTAAGAAATGACTTGCAAGGGCTTATTCTATCACCTGATTCTACATGGTCTACATAAAACGTTGCTCCAAAGGAGCAAAATTAAACAACAAAAGCATTCCTCCAAAATACAGTATCTGAACGTCATGATCTCAAGTGATGTGCATTTGCTTGATGGCACAGCTGATTAGACCAACCATGGGAATATACTGTATCTCTCTAAAAGAGAGACTACACCCTCTTCCAAATCAAGACATTGTTGTCATCATCCAAAGCCTCAATTCTTGCCAGGAAAGATAAAGCCTAAAATAGCTTATCCTGCATGTCTTTTAGATGATTATATGCACAAAGGCGTAAAATTGGAAACTAGCATAACCAGTTTTCAGTTTTAGGCAACCGAAGGTGAAGAGGGACCCCATTGGACTTCAATTTAATATAAATTTTTAGAAGATGCAGCATACTCCATGGGGGACAACAGCACTTCAATTTCATGTGCATTTTTACAAGGCACGCAGTCATCCATTAGGAAAGTCCCCCTGGGTGTTTGATATTTTTTGTATCTAGCACACTTGCTGGATTAATGACATTTTGGTACCATGAAAATCTGGTCAAACCATATACAAATGACCCAGTCTGGGACTTTGAAAATCTGGTCGTCCTATTGGAAACAAAAGAAATCATTCATAGAATCGCAGTAATCCGTGGCATTTAAAGTTATATACTAAAGCTCATCATGGCAATCAAGTTAAAGCAAAATTAAATGTGTTAGCTAGTTTGAGCTATATAGGAGTTTAAGAGTTGATTATTGAAGACTAGGGTCTGTCTTTTAAGAGCTCGAGGGGGGTCTTCTTCAATGCCCAGCAGCTCAACCCCTGTGATGTCAAGTCAGACAGTGCATGGCTGTGCGCCACTGCTTAAAGGTTCAGCTGCTTGTGCTTGTAGACTTTCACATTAGCACGGATACATATATTTTAGAAAGTATTTAATTCTATATGTCAATGCTTCTTCATGAATTATTATAATAATAAATCAAGTTACAACAGAATGTATTAAACTAGTTAACTTTAAGCTATGCAAGAATTAATTGTTAAAGGTTTGAATTTTTCCTTTTATCCAAGCAGTCAGAAAGCACCATATTTGTCCACTCAAGGCCGTCCAACGCTTGGGCCATATCAGTGAAGCTGCACGCTGATGCTTACCACCATGACCGCTTATTATTTTAGTCTTAGGGATGCTAGTGCAACAAGTAATCATTAATTGACTCATTAGTTGAGCAGTCCAGTTTTCACATGTAGGTCCTCCTGATTCCAACTTAATGATCATGAACTTAATCATGATCAATGATTAATGAGGCCATGAATCTTTACCAGCCCAGGATTAGGGACATGAGAATTAAGGGAGTGGTGATTAGGTGATGCTCACCTCCATTTGGCAAGTACGCCCTTGTGGAACAATGCACCACCTTTTTTGTCCTTGTTCAGATATTTGTAGAAGTCATAGAAGCTGCCAGTCCTGTGTACATTAGTTTTGTAGACTTGGAAAGGATTATGATCCTGAACATTTTGATATTTTGTGCATAGTGTTCAAAGAGAATGAGTTTTAATACCCTGTGCTCTATGCCATTTGATTCCTATATTTATGGAATGAAAGTTGTGCTTGGATATTTAGTATTAATATTTGAATAGTTAGCATTAAGTTGAGTTCATGTAGAGTGTGAAGGATGCCAGTGTATCTATTTTAAAGGATGCATATCACACTGGAGCAGTTCAGAGGCGAGTAATAATAGAGTTTAAAAGGAAAGTAAGTAACTCCAAATTGTTCTGCCAGAGTAAACAACTGCATATATTTCTATAGCACATTTTCATATATAGGATGTAGCTAAAAGTGGTTTGCAAGATGCCAAACAAATAATAACAAGAAAAAAAAAAATAAAATTAGGTAAGAATAATAATGAATGCATAACATACAAAAATAAATCAATATGCACTTGTATAAAACAGATATGTAATTAGTACAAACATAGAGTTGAAATAGCAAACCATCAAAACAGCATGATCAGAAGATGACAGAAAAAGAATCAAAAATGGCCTAAGGTTAAAGAATCAGAAATCAAAATATCAAAGCCCAATATGCAAAATGAATATTGTGGCCGCACACACAAGAATCCTAACTCCCTAATATGATTTTGAATAACTAAGTACTTGAAAATCTTTTGAGAACAATCCAAAAACTTGAACATGGAGAAGAGGGGATCATCCCCTTTTATATAACAGAAAATCACAAAATGGCAGCAAACATAACCAGAAGCAGTAAAGTAAATGGTGCCAAAAAATAATATAACAATAAAAATTAATAATGTTGTGGAATACAAAACAATATGTAAAATGATCGATCAAGACAGGAATTCAATGTGCAGTATGTGGATGGATGCAAAACAAGCTTAGACACCAAGGTCAAGTGTCATGGTGAGAGGAACTTTATTAAAAGCGGTGTCCCTCAGGGTTCACCACTATTCTTTTTAATATGTATAAACAATCCTAATAAGAATATAAATAACAAATTGCTTAAGTTTGCCGATAATTGTAAACTAGGTGGAGCAGCAGATCATTTAGAATCAGCAAAATCATTACAGAGGAACTTGGATGGAGTACAAACTTTGTCAGATTTGTGGGAGATGAAATATAATGTAAGCAATGTAAAGTATTATGCGTAGGAACATTAGGTATGAATGCAAAATTGGACATTCAAAACCTGAATGTACACTTTATGAGAAGGACCTGGGGACTTGGCTGATTCCAGAATGGCATTTCGTATGAGAAAGACTAAGGAAGCCATGTGTCTCTGTGTCAAGGTAACTAGTTCAACAGTACAGGAAACACTGGAGTACAACCACTGCTTCTCCCAATTGAGAGGCGCCAGGTCATGTGCTTTGGAAACTTCATAGAAGATGTTTATCATGCACAGTACACTGGGAGAAGACCCATAGGCGAAGCCAAGATCCACTGGAGGGGTCAATTTTCATGTGTGCATGGAATTCTCCAGGTGGAGATGAGAACCACTGCTAAGGATAAGATGACTTGGTCTGTCACCTCAAGTCTTACCAGGACAAGCACATGAGGAGTGAGATGAGTTGAAGACTTTTCTTATTTTGTTGGAGTATTAATGCTTAGTTCATTCATAATTTATTAGCAGTTACACTTTTCAGTTTTTGACGTCATCAAAGAGCTAAAGAATTTTAACTTTTATACTTACAAAAATCATATGCTTTTAATGACTGAATGTCCATCCATCCATTGTCCAACCCGCTGAATCCGAACACAGGGTCACAGGGGTCTGCTGGAGCCAATCCCAGCCAACACAGGGCACAAGGCAGGGAACCAATCCTGGGCAGGGTGCCAACCCACCGCAGGACACACACAAACACACCAAGCACACACTAGGGCCAATGTAGAATCACCAATCCACCTAACCTGCATGTCTTTGGACTGTGGGAGGAAACCGGAGCGCCCGGAGGAAACCCACGCAGACACGGGGAGAACATGCAAACTCCACGCAGGGCGGACCCGGGAAGTGAACCCGGGTCCCCAGATCTCCCAACTGCGAGGCAGCAGCGCTACCCACTGCGCCACCGTGTCACCATAACTGAATGTGTTAAAGTGAAAATAGTCTGTCTTCATAACACAGACTCACATTATATTTCTTGAGGTTGCTTCTGTTCCGTTAAACAAGGCGGTCATTAATGGCATTGTAAAAAAAAGCAACAAATGCCAACTGAGTGGAAACTTAGCCAAGGGCAAATTGTTAGTTAGCGCTTGTTATCATTTCTTTGACAGTGTAGCAGAAAGCGTCCTTCTGTTCATATGTGCAGTCTTTTCACATTGGTTCATTTCTTGTTAATTTAAGTACATAAAGTGGCAAATACTATGTGTGGTGATGGAGGCGATGTAGAATACATTGTTAGCAACATCAATTAGTGTCAAAACAATTTGGGATATCATCTTGCTTGTTTTCTATAGTCACAGTATGGTCAGACTCATTTATTTAAGGTTCAGACATTATTAACAGGCTTCTAGCTCATATTTTAAACATTTTAAAAATGCAGAGGTACAAGTATACACATCCACTGAGCTTCTTAACCTATTTATTCATTCCACAGCATACAAAATTTACTCCTACAGCATCAATTAGGAGAACCAAACATTCTCTTCATTGGTTAATGTTTACTACAGGGCTGACACAAATATACACCATTACCAAGTGGTAAGAAGAACTGGCTACTGTATATTACCCTCTGATTCTTGTACCAATTGAAAAAATTAAAAACAGTGATTTAAGAGTTAATAGTCACTATTTGAATGCTTAACAAGCAGACATCCAAAGAGGAACATTTCCATATTGAAGATTTTTGTTTCTTTTTCTACATAATCTTTATCGTAAATTGTGTACTTCTGCTAGTAGAGTGAGTGCTTATGTGAGTCACTTAACTTGTATCTTTAATTTTTTGATCCTGACCTGAAATCTAGGAGAGCTTTTCCCACGTGTTTCAGTCCATACCAATGAATTTTAAAACCTTTTAGCTGTCTGTCTTCAGGTTGATAACGGCCTGTCCTCTGCAAACAGGCTGCTCTGTTGACCATGGGCATTAATATGTTTGCATTGAAAAATACCATAAGGGCAACATTTAACTTTACTAACTTTCTGTGCCCATTGACTTTTTGCTGGTTATATATTTACTCCATTATGTAGTGAGACATTCTTTTCCAGTATTTCTGAAGAAAAAACCCTCTAACTGTTACAAGTTTTGTCTGTGCATGTTATGTATGTTCACTGGACATCCCAGCATTTTTGTAGTTTGCTCCTTTTTGTGAAACACATATTTGTATGTACACTCACTGAACACTATACTAATACTGGGTAGGGCCTCCTTTTTGCTCACAGAACAGCCCCAGTTCCTTGTGTCATGGATTCCACAAGACGTTGGAAACTTTTCTTTTATATTCTGATCCATTTGCATCATGCAATCCCTGCAGATTTGTCCGCTGCAAATTTCATGCAGCAATTCTCCCATTCTACCACATCCTCAAGGTGTAGCAAACCCAACTTCTAGAGAGCGCACAGGTTGCCACCAGATTTGCTTAGCAATGAAGCCACTATGCTTTTAAAATGAAGAACAGATATAGAATCAGGCCAACACCCAAGCCTTACAGTATCACTACCGCCACACCCAAATATTAACAACAAACCAGAAAAAATGTCCAAATAGATTAAATATAGTCAACATCAAATATATATATATATATATACAGTGGAACCTCGGGTCATGAACGTCTCAGAACATATACAAATCGGGTTACGACCAAAAAGTTCCCCAAACTTTTGCCTCTGTTCACGACCACACACTCGGGTGACGAACAAGCCAGTTTTCCTTCTGGTTCGTACGCGCCGATGATTTCCACACGTGTTCAGTCTTTCCCCGTACATTGTTCTCGGTCAGACGTGCATGCATGCGCTGTGAACTCTTTGTGCTCTATTTCATGTGCTTTTGCATTAATTTTGCAATTAACCATGGCCTCTAAGCAAGTGAAGAGTTGTGGTGTTGGTGAGAAGAAAGGTTAGAAGAAAATTGAAATCGAATTAAAGAAAGAAATTATTGAAAAGTGTGAGTGTGGCATTCGTGTTACTGATCTTGCCATCGAGTACAAGAAGTCAAAATCTACGATTTCGACTATTCTAAAGCAGAAAGAGGCCATTAAAGCAGCTGATGTTGCAAAATGAGTTACAGTGTTAACTAAGCAGAGGCCTCACGTGCTGGAAGAGGTGGAAAAACTGTTGCTAGTGTGGTTGAACGAGAAGCAGCTTGCAGGGGATAGCGTAAGCGAGGTGATGTTATGCAAGAAAGCCAGGAAGATTCATGGCGATTTGCTGCAAAACTATCCTTCTACGAGTGGCTAGTTCTTCCTCTTCACTTCCTTCATGCCAGAACTCGACTCATGCAAGGTTAGTTTTCTTGGTTGTTTATGGTTAGTTTTTGTATAAATTAAGGATTTTTCAATTCATTTTTTCCCTGTGCTTAAAACTCATTAAAAAAAGTGTTTACAACGAGCGGTTCGTAAGGCTGTAGCGTGAACTTGCAATGTTAGTTTTCTCTGTTCAAGGTTTTCTCAGTGTTATTCAATGTTTGTACATTTAGTTTACTATTACACTGTGCATTCTATGGTATAATTAACTATTTTTGTGCTTAAAAATCTTTAAAAAAAAATATTTGCATACAGTTTGTACGGTCTGGAATTGATTAATTGTATTTACATACAATCCTATGGGAGAAATTAGTTCGGGTCACGACCAAATCGGGTTGCGACCAGAGTTTTGGAACGAATTACAGTTGTGACCCGAGGTTCCACTGTATTCCTTATTTACTACAATAACTAATTACAAACAAAACAAACACCACAAACAAAACCCCTGGCAATATTTACAGTCCTGAGAAAAGTATTTGTGGTAGGTGATCCTGAAGTGCAATCACCAGTTAACAGACGGAAAGATATGGTGGAATACTCCCCTTTAGTAAACTGCTTCCTGGAACATGGATGGAGAACACAGTCTTACCGTCAGATTCCAGAAGATAAATGGTCTTCTGAGGTGCATCTCTTCACAAAGAGCATTGATGAACTGGAGAACCCACTGCCGTCCCTAAATCTGGTGGCCATGCACAATCCTTTTCCACTATGAACATCCAGTTAATAAAAGGGTTTAGCTGCTGCTGAAGACGAAGTTGATCTAAAAGTGAACAGATCAAAAAATCCCACCATATCCTTCTCTTCTGATTTTATGTGTACAGTGCCTACAAACCCCAAACTACGAATCTCACAAGCCCCTCTGCATCGATACATACCAGTTTAAAGACACAGACCCCATATTTACAAACATGAATCTGTGTGACCAGTATTGTTATTAACATTCAACAAACAGCAAACAGGACATATCTATACAGAACTGAAACCCCCTTTGTGGCACCGCTACAAAGGTGTTCTGCTGAATTCATATACGGTGACTGGGAAGGTCAGTGCCATGTTCATAAAATCAGTCTGAAGTGACTGTATCACACTGGAATTAGCCGTTAGAAGATGGGGAGGTTGTGGCCATAAAGGGATGCACATGGTCAGAAATGATACTCAGAGGCCATGGCATTCAAGTGATGATTGATTGATATTATCCCACTTGGGTCACAAAGTTGCACAGGAGCACACAGGATTTTCCAAGAGAGGGAAACATTATTCCAGAATGGGTGGAACAAACACAAATCTCTTTCAGGAGCGATCCAGCCACACAAAGGACAACTGTTGAACCGGCTGCCTCGGCTCTGAATCCTGGTCAAAAGAACACACAATCTTCCACTTCAAAGGGGCGTGGTGGCATGGGTGCCCCGACCGGAGCAGAGGGAGTCTGGGGGAAGAGAGACAAGACGGTGAGATACTAGGACAGCCATGGCGCAGTCTCTTATCTCGAGTGGCGCAACAATAAGCAGCAGGCTAGCAGCTGATCCCACAAAGAGGAGATGACAGGCTGTGTTTGTTTCCCATTGAACCACTGTTTAAGAGGGGGTTTTGGAGGACTTTTCACAATTTTAATAGGTGCAAAGTGTGTAAAGAAAATATTCTCCACACCATTATACAACCAGCCTGGACTGTTGACACAAAGCAGCTTAACAGCATGGGTTCATGCTGTTGGTGCCAAACTCTGAGCCTATCATCTACTGTATGTGCCTCAGCAAAATCAAGATTCATCAGACCAGGCCACATTTTTTCAGTCTTTGTTCAGTTTTGGTGAGCTTGTGCCATCTGTTCTTAGTTGACAGAAGTGGAACCTGACATGGTCTGCTGTTGTAGCCCATCCACCTTAAAGTCGGACCATTCTGAGATGGTTTTCTGCTCACAACAGTTGTACAGAGTGGTTATCTGAGTTCCTGTAGCCTTTCTGCCAGCATGAATCATTCTCCTCTGACTTCTGTCATCAACAAGACATTTGCATCCATGGAACTGCCACTCACTGGAAGTTTTTGTTTTTGCCTCATTCTGTGTGAACTCTAAAGACTGAAAATCCAAGGAGATCAGTAGTTATAGAAATTATCAAACAAGCCTGTCTAGGACCAACAATGATGCCACAGTCAAAACACTTCTGGCGTTTGATGTGAATGTTACCTGATGCTCCTGGCCAATGTATATCTGCATGATTTATTGCACTGTGCTGCTGCCATATGATTGGCCTGATTAGGTAATTGCATGGTTAAGAAGGTGTATAGGTGTTCCTAATCATTTGCTCAGTGAGCGCACGTATTGTTTTCTCTACGTGTTACTTCCAAAGTGTTGACACCGATAAACACACTCCATTCACAGGTCAGGAAATGAGTGCCATTACTTCCTTAGTGAACTTTCCAAAATATATAGATGAGTAGGAGTAAAACTGTATACAAATGGAAATACAGCAATAGGACGTAACTATTACAGAAGTAATATAATACACATTCTATCAACAACTCCACAGCAATAGCACCAAATTAATAAAAGTCTAATGCAATACAACAACTATCCATCCATCCATTGTCCAACCCGCTGAATCCGAACACAGGGTCACGGGGGTCTGCTGGAGCCAATCCCAGCCAACACAGGGCACAAGGCAGGAACCAATCCCGGGCAGGGTGCCAACCCACCGCAGGACACACACAAACACACCCACACACCAAGCACACACTAGGGCCAATTTAGAATCGCCAATCCACCTAACCTGCATGTCTTTGGACTGTGGGAGGAAACCGGAGTGCCCGGAGGAAACCCACGCAGACACGGGGAGAACATGCAAACTCCACGCAGGGAGGACCCGGGAAGCGAACCCGGGTCCCCAGGTCTCCCAACTGCGAGGCAGCAGCGCTACCCACTGCGCCACCGTGCTACAACAACTACATTTCACAATTAGAAAAATCATGAGATACTATAAACTTTAAACTTACTCAAAACAATAATATTTAGCAATATGCAATCTGTAAAGAAACAAGTAAAAAAATAAACTTTCAGTCATTGATTTCTGGGGGTACAGCAGGAGGATTCATGAAGATATTGCCTCTGTGCATTTAACAGGCTTCCCATATCAAAATAAAATGAGTCAGAGAAAACTGTTTCCATGTTTCATCAGACAACTTCAAAACAAAATTACCACACATCCGTACTAACAAGCATACAACAAAACAGTAGTCAGTGGGGAAGGCAGAAGGTGTATGCGTGTTCATTCTATGGTCAGCTGGAAAATCTTCTTTGAAGGCCCAAACATTATGGGAAAGAGTTTATAAACCCAGTAAAGAAGAAGAAATTATGGTGTAAAAAATGTGCTAATTTATTAAAGTGTATTTACCTTATTAGAGAATGTTACTGAGGACAACAATGGCCAATACTGGCGTATAACAGACATTGAAATGATTTAGATGTTTTGTTGGTCTTTGGAAACAGAATACGAAGCCAGCATTACATCATTACCTGGGTGATTTCTTTTGCTAAGAACTATGATTGAATGAACCACTGGCATGTTGTGGCTGTGAGATTTACCAGTAGTATAATTTTCATCTAAGAATGGAATGTGGAGTCAGTCACATATAGTGTGTGGTCTAACTTGTTCGGTAGAACAAACAGGAGGTGCTAGAGAAACAAATATTATAATGAACTGATGAAATTTTTTATGTTCTTATAAATGTCAGCAGTGGTGTAGCATGGAATCTTTAGCAGAGTCATGCTCTGTAATTGTTATTATTTTTTGGTCATGTTTTTAAGACTAGGCCAGGATCAAAACCACTAAACGGAACATGAATCAAAGCCAGTCATTTTTTCTCTTAGCAATTTTCTTTTTGTTTTCAGATTCTACGTCTCTCACTAAGGTCGTTCCTTTGTTTAAGCCAAACAAATGATACTTCAGTGTATGCTCTGCCTTCTTTTAAAGTGCAGTTGTGTCAGTGCCATGCACCACTTTGACTTGTAACACTTCAGACACAAAATTGCAGTTCGCATTGAAAAACCAAGAGAATGCCAAAAAATAAAAACAAAGAAATACATAGACAAACTTGCTGGTACCCCTCCATGAAAAAAGAAGAATCTACAAATGTGTCTGAAATAACTTGAAACTGATGTGAAATGATCAGACTCAACACACTTAAAAAGGTTTGGGTCAGCTACCCGTATATTATCCCTGGCTGCAATGGGTTTGGTTTTAGACAGAAGTGTCTCTGTTGGAGTCTAGACATGAACTGTTTGAGGTTTGGAAAGATGGCAGTTTTAACTGATATAACCGGAAGTGAAGTAGGGGAACTGGAAGTGACCTTCTTCTGGTGCCATCATAGGTGCCGTAACCAGAAGTAATGTCAGCCTGGGCGCCTGAACCAAAAGTGACGTTTTCATCGATGACTCAGACAGGTTTTCCCATGGCTGGTCTGCAGAGAAAACAGGAGAAGGTTTAGTGCACCCTGCCACTCTCTGGCCTGGCATGGAATTACCTTTGTTTGGTCCTTACAATGTCTTCCTACTCACACGTGCATGACACTAACAAAAGTAATTTTCACCCATCATTGTTTATTATGTATTTAGCAAAAATCAGACTTTGCTTTAGAGTTTTGACAAATAATAACACAAATGGCATGGAAAAAAAGATGGGACTCTTAACCAATATATTTTGTTGCAAACAAGAGATTCCTGTAGCCCTCAATGAACATTCTGCACCTGTCAACAGGTAGTTAAGCCCATTCTTCCTGAGTAAACTGCTCCAACTGTGTCAGGTTTGAAGGGTGCCTTCTTCAGACTGCATATTTCAGTTCTTTCCACAGAAATGAGATTCAAATCAGGGTTCATAGAAGGTCACTTCAGAATAGTCCAATATTTGGTTCTTAGCCATTCTTGGATGCTTTTAGGTGTGTGTTTTGGGTCATTATCCTGTTAGAGGGTCCATGACCAAGACTGAGACAGAGCTTTCTGACACTGGACAGAAAGTTTCAATCCAGAATGTCTTGATAGTCTTGAGATGTCTTTGTTCCCACACAGACCTAAGGCATCTTGTACCAGATACAGCAAAGCAGCCCCAAAGCATAACTGAGCCACCTCCATGTTTCCAAGTAGGTAAGGTTTTCATTTCTTTGAAAGCCTCATTTTATCATCTGTGGACATAAAGCTGATGTGACTTGCCAAAAAAACTCCAGTTTTGTCTCACTTGTCCAAAGGACATTCTCCCAGAAGGATTGTGGACTATCAATAAGCATTTTAGCAAATTTCAGTCTGGCTTTTTTATGTTTCTCTTTCAATAGTGGAGTCCTCCTGGGTCTTTTTCCATTTAGCCTACAGTCTCTCAAAAAGTGATGGATGGTGCGATCAGACATTAATGGACCTTGACCTTGGAATTTAGCTTGTTGTCCCTGGCTTTTTGTCTACCATCTTCATTATCCTTCTTCCCATTCTGCGGTTGATTTTGCTCTTGTGGCTTGTGTTTAGGGAGGTTGGCTACAGTCCCAGTCTCAAACATGTTAATAATATTTGCAACCATTGTCACAGGAACGTTAAGCTGCTTGGAGATGGTCTTATTGCCTTTTCCTTTAACATGCTTGTCTTTAACTTTCTTTCTGATCTCCTCAGACAACTACTGTATCTCTTTTGCTTTCTCTTGTCCATGTTAGGCGTGGGGCACACAATGATATCAAAAAACTATTAAAATCCATTTAAACAAGCTGAATGACTGATTGCATGATTGGAGACATGTGTGATACTAATGAAATAAAACAGCTAGTTTCAAAAATAACTCTAATCCAATTATTTATGATCTTTTCTAGGGGTATCAACAAATTTGTCTAGGTCATTTTAGACTATCTTTGTAGAATAAACTATTCTTTACCTCTTTTCACACTTGCTTTGCTTTACTTGATGACATATCAAAGGCATGCATGTATACATGGGATAATTACTTTTCATTTAATCACTTTTCAGGAGGCATATGGCAGTTTTTCAATGAGCTGTAATGGTACAAACAAATTTGTCCTTGTCTGTATAATAGAACGGAAACATCAAAAACTGAATGTTAAGGCATTTCTGACAATGACTTAATCGTAATAATGATGGAAAATAACAAATAAAAATAAAAAGTGAATAATACATTGAAAGAAAATGACACTCAATCCATTAACCCACCACATATTCCTAACATAACATTTCAAGGGAATCATGAAAGCCTAGTAAAGGTCACAATCATAGAAAGCAAGTTAAACAAGAAAATCACTTGGACAACAGACTGAAACGCTCCATGAACGGTAGCAGGTAAGAAAAAATGTACATGTCTTGCACATCATCCCTCATATGACACATATAATGACCTAGCAGATTGTTTGAGTGAGCTATAATCGTCACTGCCTAGCAACAGAACACACAGCTTGGTGAAACTAGGCACAGAATATTCAGATACGGAAACATTTGACAGTTATCCAAAAGCTTAGTATTATTGTTGATAACACTTAGGGTTAGTATTATTCCTTTGATCCATGTCAAAGAAGGGTACCCTATTGCATTTTAGTTGCTTGTATTTAATTTGCTGTGTCATTACTTCATTGAACAAAAAGACTTATAGTATGTGTTGTTTAGAGATAATCTTGTGTTGTATAGGGTGGTCCAGATCTAATTATGCAATTTTCATTACGCTATAACTTATTAAGTTTATTACATAAAGAATTCACAGCACCTGCCCTGCACATAGAGATCCATCCATCCATCCATCCATCCATCCATCCATCCATCCTCTTCCACTTATCCAAGGTCAGGTCGTGGGGGCAGCAGCTTGAATAGAGATGCCCAGACTTCCCTCTCCCCGGCCATTTCTTCTAGCTCTTCCGGGAGAATCCCGAGGCGTTCCCAGGCCAGCCGGGAGACATAGTCCCTCCAGCATGTCCTAGGTCTTCCCTGGGGCCTCCTCCCAGTTGGACATGCCCGGAACACCTCACCAGGGAGTAGTCTAGTAGGCATCCTGATCAGATGCCCGAGCCACCTCATCTGACTCCTCTCGATGCGGAGGAGCAGCGGCTCTACTCTGAGCCCCTCCCAGATGACTGAGCTTCTCACCCTATCTTTAAGGGAGAGCCCAGACACCCTGCGGAGGAAACTCATTTCAGCCGCTTGTATTCACGATCTCGTTCTTTCGGTCACTACCCATAGCTCATGACCATAGGTGAGGGTAGGAACATAGATCGACTGGTAAATTGAGAGCTTTGCCTTACAGCTCTGCTCCTTTTCCACCACGACAGACCGATGCAGAGCCCATATCACTGTGAACGCCGCACCGATCCGCCTGTCGATCTCATGCTCCATTCTTACCTCACTCGTGAACAAGACCCCGAGATACTTGAACTCCTCCACTTGAGGCAGGATCTCACTCCCAACCCTGAGAGGGCACTCCACCCTTTTCCGGCTGAGGACCATGGTCTCGGATTTGGAGGTGCTGATTCCCATCCCAGCCACTTCACACTCAGCTGCGAACCGATCCAGAGAGAGATGAAGATCACGGCCTGATGAAGCAAACAGGACAACATCATCTGCAAAAAGCAGTGACCCAGTCCTGAGTCCACCAAACCGGACCCCCTCAATGCCCTGGCTGTGCCTAGAAATTCTGTCCATAAAAGTTTTGACCAGAATCGGTGACAAAGGGCAGCCCTGGCGGAGTCCAACTCTCACTGGAAACAGGTTCGACTTACTGCCGGCAATGCGGACCAAGCTCTGACACCGGTTGTACAGGGACCGAACAGCCCTTATTAGGGGGTCCGGTACCCCATACTCCCAGAGCACCCCCCACAGGATTCCCCGAGGGACACATGTAGACTGGTTGGGCAAACTCCCATGCACCCTCCAGGACTCTGCTAAAGGTGAAGAGCTGGTCCACTGTTCTGCGACCAGGACGAAAACCACACTGTTCCTCCTGAATCCGAGGTTCGACTATCTGACGGACCCTCCTCTCCAGAACCCCCGAATAGACTTTTTCAGGGAGGCTGAGGAGTGTGATCCCTCTGTAGTTGGAACACACCCTCCGGTCCCCCTTCTTAAAGAGATAGAGATTTCACTTAAAATTCTTTTTGTTACCGATAGATGGCAGCACCTGCCCTGCATTCCAAAATGGCGGGGAGACAGTTGTCAGTCGAACAGTATAATTAGATCTGGGGATTTGGGGAAGGAGGAACAGGATGAGCACTGCCAGAGCCCTACAACATGACCTCCAGCCTTTCACTGGTGTGAATGTCTCTGACCAGACAATCAGAAACAGACTGCTTCAGGGTGGCCTGAGGGCCCTACTTCCTCTAGTGGGCCCTGTGCTTACTGCCCAGCACCGTGGAGCTTGATTGGCATTTGCCATAGAATGCCAGAATTGGCAGGTCCACCACTGGCACCCTGTGCTTTTCACAGATGAGAGCAGGTTCACCCTTAGCACATGTGACAGACATGAAAGGGTCTGGAGAAGCCGTGGAGAATGATATGCTGCCTGTAACATCGTTCAGCATTACCAGTTTCATGGTGGGTCAGTGATGGCCTGTGGAGGCATATCCATGGAGGGACAAACAGACCTCTACAGGCTAGACAATGGCACCTTGACTGCCATTAAGTTTCAGGATGAAATCCTTGGACTGATTGTCAGACCCTGTGCTGGTGCAGTGGGTCCTGGATTCCTCCTGGTGCACAACAATGTCTGTCCTCATGTGGCGAGAGTATGCAGGAGTTCCTGAAGGATGAAAGAATTGATACTATTTACTGGCCCCCACGCTCACCTGACCTAAATCCAATAGAACACCTCGGGAACAATATTTTTCGGTCCATCCGACGCCACCAGGTTGCAACTCAGACTGTCCAGAAGCTCAGTGATGCCCTGGTCCAGATCTGGGAGGAGATCCCCCAGGATACCATCCATTGTCTCATTAGGAGCATGCCCCTCCCCGACGTTGTCAGGCATGCATACAAGCACGTGGGGGCCATAAAATCCACTAAGTACGATTTGGAGTTGCTGCAATGAAATTTCGGCAAAATGAACTAGACTGACACATCATTTTTTCACTTTGATTTTCAGGGTGTCTTTGAATTCAGCCCTCTGTAGGTTGATAATTTTCTTTTCTGTCAAACGATGTGGCATCCTTTCGTTCCTAACACATTACCCAGTCCTTATTAGTATAATTATCCAGCATGACTTCTTTTCCCATTGAGATCTGATGTGTTTTCAAAATGTTCCTTTAATTTTTTTGACCAGTATATATATACTGTATATATATATATATATATATATATATATATATATATATATACTGTATATATATATATATGGGCGGCACGGTGGCGCAGTGGGTAGCGCTGCTGCCTTGCAAGTTGGGTGATCTGGGGACCTGTCCAAAGACATGCAGGTTAGGTGGATTGGTGTTCTAAATTGGCCCTAGTGTGTGCTTGGTGTGTGGGTGTGTTTGTGTGTGTCCTGCGGTGGGTTGGCACCCTGCCCAGGATTGTTTCCTGCCTTGTGCCCTGTGTTGGCTGGGATTGGCTCCAGCAGACCCCCGTGACCCTGTGTTCGGATTCAGCGGGTTGGAAAATGGATGGATGGATGGATATATATATATACTAGACATTAAGCCCGTTACAATAACGGGCGCTATAACAGTAGTGCATAAACATTAGTAGGAACAGTCTATATTAAATGGCAAAGGACCTTAATATTTTTGCAAGAAGCCTAAAGTAAAATAATAATAAAAATAAAATAGAAACATATATGACAATACAGTAACTATAATTAATATTATATTTATCCTCTCCTCTGTGGCTGTTGATTGATGTGTTGTGTCTGTTTGAAGATCTGTTATCCTGCCTCTCTTTATTTTAGCTTGTTGCTGACACAGTGATTTTCGTTCATCCGTTCATTAGCTCTGTATGTTTTGGCATCATTTCGCTCATTTTCCTCTTCTTCTTTTACACTCATTTTCCTGTTCTTCTATAGATCTATTTGCTCTTCTGAGTGTTTCTCTTTTAGCGTTTTTCTGATGCTCATTTTCTTTTTCTTAAATCGATCTATTTGCTTGTATTTTTCTTTGTCTTTGAGCCTTTCTTTTGTTGATGTTTACTTGCTGAGCTGACCGTTCTTCCAGGAGATGTTGCTTATATAGGATTTGATTGTGTCTTTTGTCCTACTTGACGTGTCCTTTTTTTTGGATGGCATGTTGTTAGTAGATAGTCACAGTAATATAGGCTTGTACATCCGTAATATTTTCTCTTACAGTAATACTGGCTTGTATGTGGCTGTAATATGCGTCACTGTATTGTGTGCCTTTGATTTTCTCTCACAGTAATACTGATTTGTATTTCCGTAAAATGCCTGTAATTTTCTCTGACAGTAATACTGGCTTTGATGTCCGTAATATGCGTTTAATTTTCTGTCACAACAGTGGACAATCAGCAGAGTCTCCCCAGCAACTGATGTAATGTGTGGCGTGCAGCTGATAATCGTGCCTGTGCCGTCTCTCCAGCAAGTACTGTGCAGTTCCCCAGCAAGTATTTTAATCTGTGCCGGCGTGCAGCTGATTATTGTATGTGTGGCATCTCCTCAGCAATGGATTTTATGTGCGCGAAAATAAATCTACTTTTAAAAGTCATCTTATTGTAATATCATGAAAATTCATATATTTAGGAAAACCCCTTCAACGACTGACACTTTACACTTTACCGGGCCAAGCTTTTTAATCGCAAATCTGACATCCTCAGAGTGAACACTTGCACAGAAACAAACACTAATCCCACCTCTTTGGGGAAGCTGGTCTCCGCGTCTCAGTACCCGATTGGATTTTTCGTGCGTTATGTTTTAGATCTTACCTCATTTTCGGAAATCCGATTGGATCGGCCACGCGATATTTTATAGGTCCTGCCCTCTCTGTCTTGTGTGACGCGTCAGGCGGCCTTTGAAGCATCTGCTAGAGGCCGGTGACTCTGCCACTCATTCCGCCCTTCCCTGTACTTCCGCCTTGTCCGTAATATGCGTTGAAGAGTACCCCGCGCATGCGCACTTCACCAGAAGACACACACACATGGACACATGGATGCACACAGGGGTTTTATTAAAGAGGATATATATATATATTGTCACACACATGCGAATAGGAGGCAGCTGAAGGGCTTAACAACTAGTAGTAACACATCTGCCCAGGGGGTGGCAGGGTGCACTAACTCTAATTCTCCTGCAGACCTTTCCCAGGAAATCCCACCAGGAGCCACTGCCTCAGCTCAGGACACAGCACTTCCGGTCCCGGCCCTGAGGACGACATCACTTCCCCCAGACTCCCTATAAAACCTCACTCTCTTCCTCTGGATTTCAGTTCTGTTTTGGACTCTATCTTGTAAATATTACTCGTTACCAAACCTTTTACTTTTGCAGCCAGGAACACATTATATGGGTGGTTGCCCCAGACCCTTTGCTGTGGCATTCCAAATTATGGTTAAGTGCATCCTGTTTGTTTTAATTCTCATTGAGATGTACAGTGGAACCTCGAGATACGATCACCTCTGTATACGAGAAATTCAAAATACGAGGAAAGTATGAGCGAAAAATTCAGATCTAAATACGAGCATTGGCTCGCGTAACGAGCCACGAGCCAGGCTGTGGGTATAGCTCGCGGCTTAGCAAGGGGGCGTGGTAGCAGTTGCGAGCCGCGATCTGCGGTGTCTGCGTTTCTCACTTAAGTGCACAGGTGGGAAACTGCCCACATCCATGATTGTTCCTGTGGCTGATGGGCTGCAGCTGCCATGTCCTCCCCGCTTATATAGAGAAGCGCGAGCCGGTTAAGGGGGAGAAAAAGTAAAAGAAAAGAGAGAGAGAGAGAGAGAGAGAGAGAGCAGTCAGGCAGACAGACAGACAGACAGGCAGGCAGGCAGGCAGGCAGGCGAGTGAGTGCAGGCTCGCGTGTAGCTGAACAGTGAGCTGAACAGGTGAGCCAAACAGCTGAAGCAGGACGGTGTAGAGAAGGTCAGCTGCATTAAGAGTGTCTCGCCTGTTGCAGAGCCCGCAGGTGAGACGCTAACAGAGAAGAAGCACCGGAGATTGTCATCTGTTTTTTAAAGACGGCATCCTTTTGACGTTTTAACCTCGTGTTAAAGGATTGTTATTCTTGTGTATTTTAAACCTCCACTTCACAACTGTTTTAAGGATTATTTATTTAAAGATTTATTGAATGCTCTACTGCACTTTGGACACCTGTTTTGATTCTTTTAATAATCAGTTATATTATTTACCAGTGTTATTTATTAAAGGTAGACTTCAGTATATATAATTTATCAGTGTTATTTGTTAGGAAAATTGATTTTTATGTTAATATATTTGGGGTGCAGAACGGATTAACTGGATTTCCATTATTTTCAATGAGGAAGTTTGTTCTAGATACGAGAAATTCGCTATACAAGCTCAGTTCTGGAACGAATTAAACTCGTATCTAGAGGTTCCACTGTATCTAGAACTTGACTGGAGTTCACCTGTGGCAATTGATTGGATGTCATTTAGAAAGGCACATGCTTGTGCATGTAAAGTCTCATAATTCACACTGCAGGTGAGAACAAAAAACAAAACATGAAATCCAAAGAACTCTCTGTAAACCTCTGTAAACAAATTGTGGTAAGGCATAGATCAGGTCAAGGGTATACAGCCATTTCTAATGTGACCTCAATAATTATGAAATGGAAGACGTCTGAAGACACCAGAACTCTTCCTAGAGTTGGCTGTCTGGTAAGGCAGATAACCAGCTCTAATAGAGCTTCAGAAGCCCTCTGATGAGATGGGAAAACCTGTTAGCAGGACAACCAATTCAGCAGCACTCCATCAATCAGGTGTTTATGGTAGAGTGGCTAGACAGAAGCAGTTAAAAGGACTCTGAAAGCATGAGGAAAAGATTCTCTGGTGTGAAGAGAGAAAAATTGAATTCTTTGGGCAGAACTCCAAACACTATATTTTTCAAAGATCAGGCCCTGTTAATTAGCTGCCTAATACTTTCCTGCAGAGAAGCATGGTGGTGGCAGCATAATGCTGTGGGGTGCTTCTCAATGGCACGGACAAGGAACCAGGTCAGAATTGAGGGAAGGATGAATGAAGCCAAATACAGAGAGGTCCTTGAAGGAAACCTGGTCCAAATTGCATGCGACCTTAGACTGGGGAGATGGTTCATGTTTCAGGATGTCATTGACCATAAGAATACAGCCAAGACAACACTGGTGTGGTCTTAAGTGGCTCAGCAAAAGCCCAGACTTAAACCCCATTGAAAGTCTGTGGAGAGACAGGAAGATGGCAGCTTACAGATGCTTTCCATCCACTCTAATAGAGCTTGAGAGGATCTGCCAGGAATAAACTGCCCAAAGCGTGTAGAGAGTTACACAAGAAGAATTAAACTTGAAATTGCTCCCTAAGTGGCTTCTACAAAGGAATGGGATAAAAGCCTGAAAAATTTCAAGCACAAGAGATTTCAGTTTTTGATTTTTAACAAATTTTCAAAATGGGCAAAAATGACAAATTCATCAATTTAAAATTAAATCTACAACATAATAAAGTGTGCAAAAAGTGAAGAGGTCTGAATATTTTCTGAATCAACTGTATACAATTATCCAAAATATATATCTCCAAGTACGCCAGTAAATCACAAAGTGCACCATAGTTAGGCTGATGATACAGGAAAGAAATGGAAGTGAGGTGGTGCTAGCAAAAGTCATCAATTCTGTAAAAATAAAGAGAACAGCATAAGCTTATGTAAATTTTGACACCAGGAATTTGCACTTTTTTTTTTACTGTGTACCAGTTACAAATCAGAGTGTATCAACGTAGGGAAACGTAGGGGCAGAAATTAAATCAAGAAAAGCTACAACACAAGACAAAATTGTAGAGCGAGAACTGTAGCGAGAAAGTCAGTAAGCAGAATGTCTTATGAAGCCTAAGCCAAAACACAAGAATTAAATTAAATTCAAAGAACAGAAATCATAATTTGAAATATCTTAACAATAATAATGCAAGTTTTTTTTTGTTGTTTTGATATATCTACAAACTTGTCCAGTTAGGAAATGTATGACACTGACATTTAGACCATCGTTGAATCAGACATCATGTGTCACATGGTCCCGATTGTTCTGCCTAACAACAGCATGACAACTCTGCATCACAGATAGTGCTCATAGTAAAACAAAATGGCGCTATGGGAAGATGTATTTCAAAAACATAAATGAATTACTGCGGTGGGTTGGCACCCTGCCCAGGATTGGTTCCTGCCTTGTGCCCTGTGTTGGCTGGGATTGGCTCCAGCAGACCCCCGTGACCCTGTGTTCGGATTCAGCGGGTTGGAAAATGGATGGATGGATGGATGGATGGATGGATAAATGAATTATTAAAATTATCTTACCATTTAATTCCTTGACTTTTAAAAATCCAGAAAACAATATTGCCATTATGAAAAACTTTTAAACAGAGTCCATATCATGACTCAGAGACCTTCAGATTACAAAGAAGCTGTCTAATCTCATTGAACAATAAAGGGAAAATCTCCTCACTCTGGGGACAGGATAATTGCAATGGCACACTTCTGAGTGTTTTACGTTAGACTGACTCTCGTCTGTTACTAAATGACGCAAAGGGCTCCTTCCAGGCTGAATATACTGTCATGGAGGAGGTATCAGCAGCAGTGATGTCAGTGTGGCCCCGCCCCCTGGGGCTCCACCCACAAGCATATGGAATGGAGGCACATATAAAATACATTACAAACGTGACAGAAAATACATGCAAATATGAAAAAGAATCATTCAAAAACAACAAAAATATCAAGGAAACGGAGTTGGTCTCGTCCATTATAGGAGATGGACGTCTGAAGCAGAGCTCTGCTAGCAGCGGATTTTCTCGTTATTTTCTCACGTATTTCATATTATTTAGAGGTATCCTGTATTTAACCCGACCAAGGAACTTCCACTAAAATATACAGGCATGAGTAACAAGAAGAAAAGTCGGAAAGAACCGGAAAAGAAACTTAAAGCTGCTTCAAAGTCTGGACAGACATCCGGCCCGAGTGCAAGGTATGGCCTCTCGGAGACTGACCTGGAACAAGCAGACGAATGCGCAGATTTCCTAGGACCCCCGCTCCATTGTATCGTATCCAGTCAAGAGTGAAAATGGGAGCGAAGGTGCAAGCGATACAGGTCGCGATGGATCGCCGATTTCTGAGGATCATCCGAGACTAGAAAAGGCTCTCATCTACTCATCGTGAACCCGCAGCTTCTGCTGTACCAGGAGCTGCATTTCCACTCACGGAGCACGAAATTCGAAACCAACTGTCCGAACTGAAAGAGACGATTGCTACACTGGCTGCCGCCATGGCTACGGCCATAAATGAGCTTAAGAAGGATAACAAGAATGAGCTTAAGAATGAGCTTAAGAAGGCTAACAGTGAGCTTAAGAAGGATATCATCGAGATTAAAAAGGATAACAAAGACCGGGAAATGCGTCTATTTAAACGTTTTGACGTGAACTTTAAAGGCATGTTGGACAAATTAGAGGAACACATCGAAGAAAATAGATCCAAACTGAAAATGCTTGCCGACCAGATTAATGACGTTACAAATCAGCTGGATGACGTTAAGCAGGCATTCAAGGCTCGAGTTGAAACATTAGAACAATTGGCGTCTTACGCCGATGAAAAAGCTACAGCTGCGAATTCCGAGTGCAAAAAACTTGGAGACAGACTTGCGGCCCTGGAAGATGGGTACAGAAGAAATAATATAAGAATTGAGGGTATACCTGAGAAACGAGAAGGCTCAAGCCCAGTGAAATTTGCAGTAGAATTACTGTCTAAAATAATTGGAGATGATTTTAAACTCGACATTGAGATAGCAGCTGTTTATCGCACATACAGATCAAGTACCTTTAAACCTAGGTCTTTTATTGTCCGCTTCGAGCGACTACGATGTAAGCTTGATGTGATGGCACTTCTCAGACACAAGCAAGAGATTATATTTGAAAATAATCTTATTCCTATTTTCCCCGACTTCTCACCATTAACAGCTGCAAAACGCGCAGCCTACTTTGACATTAAAAAGTTGCTACAGAAAGCCGATAGCAAATACAGCCTCTTGTATCCCGCCAAACTGAAAGTGGAAGTTCAAGTTCAATATTATATTTTTTCAAGCAAGGAAGAAGCTGAAAAGGAACTAAAGAAGCTGTTTCCTACACTCTTTTGAAAGTTAGTAAGGAGCCGTATTCTATCAAGGCATGGGAAGGACCTATCATCTGCTCTTGGATCCACTTTTAAAGAGACTGGTATTATAATTATACATCCTTTTCTTTACTTGGACATTATATGTTTATGTCTTAATTATAGTTATAGACGTGAGTGTGGAAGTGTGGAAGTAATTATAGTAGGATTTGTTTTTTTTTTTTTTTACTACCTTAAAGTAGACTGTTTAACATCATACTCTTGGTTTATTGATATTTCTACTATTACATTACTATTACATTTAATATTACTATTACTATTACATTTATACTATTACATTATACTATTACATTAGGAATTACCATGTTTATCCTAGACTACTTTTTAAAATCATTCACAGGGTTCATTCTTTTTTTATCTTAATATCTTAAAATTGCTGAAGATTATTTTAAGCTTAAAGACTGTTAATGATTATATTTTCAGCAGATAGAATTAAGAATTCAGCTGCAATAGATATCTCTTTGTTTTAATTCTCTAATGGCACTGCGGGGTGGGGTTTGTTTTGTTTTGGATGTGCTCTGTCTCTTTGTATGTCACAGGTCCGTGACATCGCGAAGTGGGATTAAGCCTCGTGGGGAGGAAAAATGGGGGGGTGGGGGGATAAAGAGGGGAGAGAAGGAGAGCAGACTATATCTAATCTATTCTTCTAATCCCTATAACTATAAATTTCAATGCAACAATAGGCTAAAATGCAATAACTCATGGGGAATTTTGAAATTAAGATTAAAACTGCCTCACTAGCAGTTAAGACTATAAAATGACATTAAAAACTCAGGATCAATGTCTCCATGAGGGGCAGTTAACTTTGTGAGCTGGAACGTTAAAGGCCTGAATCGCGAATTAAAGAGAAAGAAAGTATGCTCTCACCTAACAGGCTTAAACGCTAAAATAGTATTTTTACAGGAGACCCACTTACTAAGCAAGGATCAGTTCAGACTACAAAAAGACTGGACTGGCCAAATGTTCCATTCTAGCTTTATAAAGAAAACTAGAGGTGTGGGAATTCTCATACACAGCACAGTCCCATTTGTAGCATCAGATGTAGTATCGGATCCTGAAGGGAGATATGTGATGGTCATGGGCAACTTATTTAACAGTAAAATGATTTTGGTAAATGTTTATGTACCCAATGTCGATGATAAGGAATTCATGCAAAATCTATTTGCATCCATTCCCAATGTGAACACTCATAAAATTATAATGGCTGGGGACTTTAATTGTGTTTTAAATCCACTCTTAGATAGGACTCCTGTGACAGGGGGGACGAAATCTAATACTTCAAAGACAATTACACAGTTTTTAAATGACCACAACTTATCAGACCCCTGGAGGTTTCTTAACCCAAACTCAAGAACATATTCGTTC
The DNA here is from genome assembly GCF_900747795.2 of Erpetoichthys calabaricus. Lineage (NCBI taxonomy): Eukaryota > Metazoa > Chordata > Cladistia > Polypteriformes > Polypteridae > Erpetoichthys > Erpetoichthys calabaricus. Next base: position 211,045,503 of record NC_041398.2, on the reverse strand, counting down.
TACTCACCAGTGCATTATAGCTACTCAAGAATTTATTATTTTTTTATAGATAATAATTTCCTGCCTACGATTAAATCATGCAAATACGAGACAATTGTTATCTCCGACCATGCCCCTCTAGTCTTGGAGCTAAAATCATTAAGCCCCTCACACTCACCTCATAGATGGCGCCTTAACCCTCTTCTATTGGCAGACGAGAACTGCACAGAATTTATATCCAAACAAATCAGCTTCTTCCTAGAGGCAAACACGCCCACAGAGGTTTCTGCAGGAACACTCTGGGAAACTCTAAAGGCCTTCTTAAGAGGACAGATTATTTCATATATTTCCCACAGAAATAAATTAGAAACCAAGAAAGTGTCAGAGCTAAGAAGCAAAATTACTAGAATAGATGAAGAACAAGCCAGGCGTCCAAGTGAAGCTCTACACAGGAAAAGGCAGGCCCTGCATACAGAACTTAACATCTTAACAACTAAAGAAACTGAACAACTTATTTATAAGTCTAGACATCATTACTATGAACACGGAGAAAAAGCTAATAAGCTTTTAGCTCAACAAATTCACAAACAAGAAGTTCGCAATGCAATACCAGTAATCACCAACACGAATGGAGAAGAAATTATTGACCATAAAAATATAATGCACGCATTTAGAGATTATTATAAATCCTTATATTCTACTGAGCTCAAAGAAGACAACACACAATCTAATGCATTTCTGGATACATTACAGACACCACAAATAGATGCTTTAAGTGCTGAGGAACTGGATAAACCTCTGATGCTAACAGAATTACTAGATGTTATAAAGTCACTTCAAAGCGGGAAATCAGCAGGCCCTGATGGTTACCCCGTAGAATTTTATAAGAAATTCTCCACTCAGCTAGCTCCCCTCTTATTGGCAACATTTACAGAAGGTAGAGACAACCAAATACTACCTCAAACATTTCGTCAAGCATTAATCACCATCTTTCCTAAACAAAATAAGGACTTGTTACAATGTGCATCGTACAGACCAATTTCACTCCTGAATAATGATGTTAAGATACTCTCAAAAATTCTAGCTAGAAGGATGGAGAAAGTGCTGCCCTCTGTAATATCACAGGATCAGACTGGATTTATTAAAGGCCGACACCTATCTTCCAATCTCCGACGCTTGTTTAAAGTTATATATTCACCAGCAAAATCAAACACCCCAGAGATATTACTATCATTAGCCGCAGAAAAAGCATTTGATATGATTGAATGGAACTACTTTTTCACTGCATTGGAGAAATTTGGGTTTGGCCTGAATATTTGTGCATGGATCAAACTACTGTATACCAATCCAGAAGCCTCAGTTTGTATTAATAACATTTGCTCAGACTATTTTAAGCTAGAACGTGGTACCAGACAAGGATGTCCCTTGTCGCCACTGCTGTTTGCAATCGCCAATGAACCACTGGCGGTTCACTGCCGAAATTCTTATCAGATAAAGGGGATTGTCAGAGAAGGACTGGAACAGAAAATTTCTCTATATGCAGATGATATGGTTTTATATATATCAGACCCAGGAAACACTGTCCCTGCAGTTTTAACAGCACTAACAGAATTTCAAAAGATATCTGGTGTTAAAATTAATCTGAATAAAAGTATACTCTTTCCAGTGAATTCACAAGCATATAATATTAGATTAGACACCCTACCTTTTACCATAGCAGATCAGTTTAAATACCTAGGGGTAAGTATCACAAGTAAACATAAAGCTCTTTATCAACAAAATTTTGCCATCTGTATGGAAAAAATTAAGCAAGACTTGCATAGATGGTCAACCCTTCATCTCACTCTAGCCGGAAGAATTAACGTTGTTAAGATGAATATCCTTCCTAAACTTCTTTTTTTATTTCAAAACATTCCAATATATATCAATAAATCATTTTTTAAACAGTTAGATTCAACAATAACCTCATTCATTTGGAACTCAAAACACCCACGTATTCGAAGAGCGACCCTACAAAGACCTCAGACAGAAGGTGGCATGGCTTTACCTAATTTTCAGTTTTATTACTGGGCAGCACACACACACAGGCTTGGTCCGCAATAGAAGTAAAATCCTGTAGTACTTCTTTATACTCCCTGCTCTGCTCTCCAATAAATGCAAGTTATCGCAAATATACTAATAACCCAATTGTGCTTTACTCACACAGAATATGGAACCAACTTAGAAAGCATTTTAAGATGGAAAATCTTTTATCTGTGGCACCTCTGCAAGAGAACCACCTCTTTCAATCCTCACAAACATATCCAGTTTTTAATACCTGGAAAAGTTTTGGGATTAAAATACTCGGAGATCTTTATATAGACAACATATTTGCATCTTTTGAACAATTACGTTCAAAATTCAACCTCCCAGCTACACATTTCTTTCACTATCTTCAAATTAGAAATTTTGTTAAACAGAAATTGCCCGATTTTCCCCACCTCGCACCCTCCACAATGCTGGAAAAAATACTGCTCAATTTCGAGGAATTAAACACCATTTCCGCATTATATAAAATCCTTTTAGAGTCCCTACCTTTCAAAGATTCAAGAGGACATTGGGAAGATCTCTTAATCAATATATCAGAAAAGGAGTGGAAGGTAGCAAAGCAGAGAATTCACTCGAGCTCCATATGCGCAAAGCATAGAATTATTCAACTAAAAATTATATATCAAGCTCATCTGTCTCACTTAAAACTGTCCAAAATGTTTCCAGGGCAAGATCCAGCTTGCGAACGCTGCAACCAAGCTCCTGCATCACTTGGTCACATGTTTTGGGCCTGCACCAAACTAACATCATTTTGGACCAACATTTTTAAGTGCCTTTCAGACAGCCTTGGTATCACAATTCCTCCTAACCCATTAACAGCTGTGTTCGGTGTTCTTCCAGACGGACTTGAAGTGGAGAAGGACAAGCAAACGGTGATTGCATTCACTACACTTTTGGCATGCAGACTTATTCTGTTAAATTGGAAGAATCCTAACTCTCCTCTGATAAGTCAGTGGGAAACCGATGTTTTATATTATTTGAAACTGGAAAAAATCAAATTCTCAGTTAGAGGATCTGTACAAAATTTTTTCAAAACCTGGCAGGATCTAATCAATATTATTTTAGAATAAGAGAAATAACTATTACCGCATTTAATTCCCTTCTCCATTTCTTATGTACCTATATATTTATTTCTCCCTTTTTTTTGTTTATTGTTGCCTTATTAAAAAACACTAAGCAATTCTCCTTTGGCTAAGCTCTCCTTCTCAGGGGTGGGGTTTGATTTGTCTTCATTTTTGTTTGGTTATAAATTGATCTATTTGTATGGAATAATTACAATAAAAATGAATAAATAAATTAAAAAATATATGTATATCAAGGAAACAACAAAAAAATACAAGGAGAAAATTCTGGGTGTAACACAACAATTCTGAGCGTCTGTATCCTTTAGCAGTCCATTTCATGTTTTTCAAATCCATCTTTAAATAGATACATTAATGATGTTACTGCTCTGATGTCCAGCTGAAAAAAAGAAGTATGCACTGTAAAAAATACTGTAAATCCAGTAAGTTATCCATATATTTTTACAGTAAAAAATGTAACACTTTAGTTGAGGTTCTGTAAAAATACAACTATTACTCATATACTGTTACGAAACAAGACCTTCACAAAAGCTTGCTTTGGCCTTAATAACACTTGCAAAGCATCAAAAATGGTTCTTCATCTGTGCAATGCACCCTTCTAAAATACCTTCACTTTGGAATGGTCAGAAGTGGCTTAAGTGATACTTCAGAATAAGACCTGGGAATCCTTGATATTCACAAGTCATTTCACCTGTGTATCCAAGGCTCTTAGTAAGCCACACTGCATTGAGATGAATAAGCACTTTACTGATGCTTTGGACTATTAAGACCAAAAGAGGCCTTTGTTAAGATCTTGTTACATAACAGTATATGAGTAATAAATACATGTTTACAGTACCTAAACAAAAAAACTACAGTATAATACAATTAGAGGTTAAACTGTCTTAAACAGGTTATTGCATGTACATTTAAGCAGCGCTTTAAGTGATAATTTTGATTAATTGTTTTAATGTCCACAGACAATTGTTGTTTCCATAGACTGACAGTGATGCTGTACAATACTGAATGTTTGTTAAGATATCTCATAAAAATACATATGCTTTCTGAAAGATTTCCTAACCAACTCATTTACTTTTTTTCTGATACTTGATTCAAATAATACTAAATTGCAACACTAAGAACTAAAAGCACAATGTTATAAATTGTTAATTGATATTTTATATGCAGTTAGCATATGATTGGCAGGTTTCTTAAGAGTTCCACCTTAAAACTGAATTATTTTAAGGTTCATTTTCTCTGAAATAATTGTAATACACTGTATGCTTTTTATGCACAGAATGAAATAGTTCAATTTAATATCACTGATGACAAAATTATTTACTGCATTTATTTTAGTGATATAAACAGTTACAGTGATCTAGCTTCTGACCTTTTTTAGTTGTTATTTGCATATAATGCGATAGCCATATCTGTGGTCGGTCTGTCTGCATGAAAGAACTTGGCTCTGATTTTGTTCAAATTTTACACACTTATTCTTACCACATTCTCATTAAGGCTATTTTTTTTAGCTACATGACATTATAAAGTGCTGTTAAAAAGCCCATATTTAGTGTACTCTACTAACACATGTAACTGTGTTGTATTATTGCTGTTATTTTTGAATATATCTCTTGTTTACAAACATATTTCACAAAGAAAAATGTCCTAACTGCACTTAAAAAAGTGAAATACTCCAACAAGTCAGTTAACTTAGACTTCAAATGCCCCTAAATGTTATGCATGCACACATTTTCTAACTTGTTGGCATTTAGATGATCTTAACAACCATTCATTTAACTGTTAAATTATGGTAACATTTTTAAAATTTTAAAAAGTTTGTAACAGCGAGTCAAATTCTAAATTTCATTAAGATATAGTGGCCTGCCAATTACAGTTACTTCTAAGCTCACAACAGTCGAACTTAGTAAAGTCATGCTTGAGCAAACTGGAACTATGTACGCTTCATGTTAAATTACCTGACTGCAAACAGCACATCGATCATTAATCTCAAGGTGTGTAATGTGAGGAAGCAGAATTGGATTCCCAGAGCTTGCTTTTGGGCCAGCTAGATCCAGGTTTTAGATGAGCTGATAATATAATCCAGTGCCTCAACCTGTTTTTAAGGTCATTGTGAAATACTGTATGTCAGTGACTTCCCAGCTAAAGATCTCACCTTTTACTCTCTTAGGTGGTGATCATTATATACTGCCTTTCATTCTACACTTTTAGGCTTCTCAGCTTTCTCTGTTTGATAGAATTACAAGTCTCAGTTTGCAAGCTACAAGATAAAATCATGTGACCAGAAGGCAGGCAAACAATACAATCATAAACTCTGCACAATTACAGGGTGGTTTGCTGTTATAAACAGAGGTGTGTCACATCTCACAATGGAAAGAGAGTGTAAAAGGTAATCGAAAAAACCTTTGTAAATTAAGAGAAAACTTAAAAGAAAAATGCCACATAAAAAGACACAAAATTGTAAGTGCCAGTTGAAAGGAAGAAAAAGAATTAAAAGGTCTTTAGCATCTTCAAAGGACAAGAGGAGTTTGAAAGGACTTAAATAATGAAAAGAAGCAACGAGAAGAATGAATAAACCTTAACAATGTATTATAAAAGAGTAACAAAAATATGAACTGCCCTGGAAATTATACACTTATTAATACATGCACTTTTCACTGAAAAAGATTCAAATAAACAATATTATTTAAAGATTAGCCAATAACTAAATAGATCCAGGAATACAATAGACAGATTATAAAATGCAAGTCACAACTAAACAAATCTGTGAACAATGTAAATATTTTCTTACATATACAGTACATGGCAACTTTCATGTAGTTGTGGTCCTTTTTGATACATTCACATAATTGTCATGTCTGTCTGTCTGTCTGTCTTCATGAAAGAACTTGACTCCCAGTGGACCAAAATCTGAAAAACTCCCATTTAAACGTCTTTGTGAATTTTGGAATAGCATCATGAAAACAGAGAAGCATTCCGTGTAAGCTCCATTACTGATTAACTTACTGTTTTAAATTTACCCAGAGAGAGGTTATTTTAGTTCTACATTTTGCACATTGGCATCATGGTGGAGCAGTGGCAGAACTGCTGCTTCGCAACAAGAAGTGAAAGTTCATGTTCTGGGTCTGCCCTGCATGGAGTTTGCATGTTCTCTATGTCTCCACAAGAGGTTCTTCCAAGTGCTCATGTGTCCTCCCATAGTCCAGAGGCATGCAGGTCAAGGGCACCGTATGTGTGTTTGTGTACACCCTGCGCTGGACTGACGTCCTGTCCAGTGATTGTTCCTGCATTGCTCCAGATGCTTGCCAGAATGGGTTCCAGCTTCCTTGTGACCTTCTTAAGGTTAAAATGGGTTTAAAAATGGAGGGATAGATTTTGCATATTTTCCTCTTCTGATAGCAACTCCTCACAGTAAAACAGATTCCCTAAATAGCAACAGAGTCACATACATGGCCGGAAACACACTGTTACATCAGAAAAGTGTGCAAACCTCTGCAACACCAACTCACTTCTCCACCTGTTTGATATCACACCGAATTGTTAAATGATTTTCATAACCATAGCAAAAAATTCAAGCAAAGAAAACAAAAAGTCATTTATTTAGAAACTGATGAGACTAGAAAGCAGCTCTCAAAGTAGGGCTCTATAAGCTGTTATGTGTACAGTGAATACAAATGATTTCAGAATTTACATTGCACCAAAAAACAACTTCACGGGTGCATCACCTTCAAATTATAACGATTCAGTTTTTAAAACTATAATTTAACAACAAAGCATCCCCAGCAGCCTGCTATCCATCATTCAGCCATATTTTACAGGCAACAATTTTATCTTGAGACTTTAAACTAGACTGCAACTTTTCATCACCTACTTCTTTAAACAATTATGTTTAAGAAATGTAAACTACAAGTAGCCATGGAACCTGCACATAAAAACTGACGAAAATGCAATGATTACCTCACTTGATTTCTAGTATCAAGGAAAGCTATTTTAACCACCATAAGCCTACTTGGGCTTGGTTATTAGCTACATGATATTGTAAAATGCTTTAAAAAAATCTACAGTGATATTTGAGACAAAGACACATTTTTCCTTGGTTTACCTCTCTGTTGCACAGTTTAAAATTACAACTCAGACAATTCAGGTGTAATTAAAATGCACTTTGCAGACTTTCATTTAAAGATATTTGCATTTATTTCAGTCACACCACGTCGAAATGACAAAACTTTTTATATGTGGTCCCCCATTTTAGGACACCATAGTTTTTGGGACACAGCAATGGCAGGTCATATTTAGCACTTTGTTGCATATTCCTTGCAGGCAATGACTGCTTGAAGTCTGCAATTCAAAGACATTACCAGGTGGTGAGGATCTTCTATGGTGATGTTCTGCCAAGCCTCTATTGCATCCATCTTCATCTCTTGCTTGTTTCATGGGCTTGTCCCCTTAAGTTTTCTCTTTAGCATATGGAAGGCATGCCCAATTGGATTTAAATTGGGTGGCTGGTTTAGCCATTCAATTATTTTCCATTTTGAAAACCCACTTTGTTGACTTAGCAGTATGTTTGGGATCATTATCTTGCTGTAGGATGAAGCCCCATCCAATGAGTTTGGAGGCATATACTGTAACTTGAGCAGATAAAATGTTTCTGTACACCTCAGTATTCATTGTGTAACTACCATCAGCAATTTCATCATCAATGAAAGTAAATGTGCCAATACCTGTAGCAACCATACCACCTACACCACCATGTTTAACAGATGAGGTGCTATTCTTTGGATCTTGGGCAGTTCCTTTTAATCTCCACATTTTTCTCTTGCCATCACTCTGATGCAGGTTCATCTTTGTCTTGTCAGTTCACACGACCTTTTTCCAGAATTCTGCAGGCTCCTTTAAGTCCTTTTTCTCAATCTGTAATCTGGCCATCCTGTTTTTGCAGCTAACTAGTGTTTTGCATCTTGTAGTGTGGCCTCTCTATTTCTGTTCATAAAGTTTTTGTGGATAGTCATCTGTAACACATCCACATCTGACTGCTGAAGACTGTTTCTGATCTGTCAGACAAGTGTTCAGGGCTTTTTCTTTACCATAGTGAGGACTCTTCTGTCATCAGCAGTGGAGGTCTTCCTTGGCTTACCCCTCTCTTTCCAATTACTGAGCCCACCAGTATGTTCTTTCTTCTTAATCATAATCTGGACAGTTGATTTAGGTAGTCCTAAGGACTTATTGATGTCTCTAATGGTTTAAATCATGTTTTTCAGCCTCTTAATGGCTTCTCTGACTTTCATTGGCAAAGCTCTTGTCGTCATGTAAACAATGGCAACCACTGACTCCAAAGTCTATCTTATACTCACACTAATCAAGCCATGAAACACACCTGAGGAATCGCAAACACCTGTCATGCCAACTGTCCCAAACATTATGGTGCCCAGCAATGGGAGGACCATTTATTAAAATTGTTATCATTTCTACATGGTGTGACCAGGATGTATGCAAATACCCTTAATGGAAAATCTGCAATGTGCACTTTAATCTGAATTGTCTGTTTAGTAATTGTAAACTGTTGTGGTATATGGCCGGCAGTTCATCCCGGCCAATACCCCCACGCCGCCAGGTGGAGCCCTTCTTGCAATATGGAGGTGCCCTGAGTTCCAGCAGGGCATCATGGACAGTGGAGTTTTATATCACTGCCCTGCTGGATACCATGGGGGCCTCCGGGGGATGCTGCAGGAAGGCACGAGGATTTTTATTATAGCCCGGAAGTACTTTCTAGTCACGGGAATGGAATTAACGAAGTACTTCCGGGATGAAGAAAGGAAGTTTTCACCTGACCCAGAAGTGTAATGAAATCATGTGGACTGAGAGAAAGAAGCACTTCTGGGTCAAGGACTATAAAGGACTCTGGGAAAAACCAGCAAGTTGAGCCAAGTTGGGAGGAAGGGTGACTGAGCTGCTGGGAGTGGAGGATTGTGTATTGTGATTATTATTGTAGTTATTATTGGAGTATTCTGGAGTGGAGGGTGCTTTGTGCACATTATTATAATAAATAAGAATACTGGACTTTTACCTGGTGTCTGACGTGTGGTCTGAGGGTTCAAGGGGATGACAGCGCCCCCTATCTGTCACACTGTACAGTAGAGAGGTAATTCAAGGAAAAATGAGTTTTTATCCCAAACATTATGGGGGGCACTGCGTATTTTATCCATCCATCCATCCATTATCGAACCCGCTGTATCCTAACTACAGGGTCATGGGGGTCTGCCGGAGCCAATCCCAACCAACACAGGGCGCAAGGCAGGAAACAAACACCGGGCAGGGCGCCAGCCCGCCACAGGGCACACTCACCCACACACCAGGGACAATTTAGAATCGCCAATCCCCCTAACCTGCATGTCTTTGGACTGTGGGAGGAAACCGGAGCGCCCGGAGGAAACCCACGCAGACACGGGGAGAACATGCAAACTCCACGCAGGGAGGACCTGGGAGGCGAACCCAGGTCCCCAGGTCTCCCAACTGTGAGGCAGCAGCGCTACTCACTGTGCCACCGTGCCAGCCCTGTGTATTTTATGTACTCTACTATTACCTTTAATTACAATGCCTATAAAAAGCATTCACCCATTAGAAGATTTCACATTTTATTGTGCAACATTAAATCACAGAGGATTTAATTTTGTTTTTTTGACACTGATCAACAGAAAAAGACTCTTTACCGTCCATGTGAAAACAGATCTCTGCAAAGTGGCCTTTTTTAGTTATAAATATGAAACATAAAATAATTGCATGTTCACCCCCTTCAAGTCAGCATTTACTGTAGTGGATGCATTTGGCTGCCATGATAACCTTGAGTTGTGTGTTCAGGTCTCTATCAGCTTTGTACATCTAGACACTGCACTTTTTCTCCATTGTTCTTTGCAAGACCATTCAAGCTCCATCAGGTTACACGGTGATCAAGAAATCAAAACATGAAAGAAAGAGCTAAAACAGAAATCCTCCAGTTCTATAGTTGGGAGTGGGAGAGGCCTTTACTATGTTTTAAGGTGGGTAAACTGCCTGAGGGTTGCCTGGCCCAAGTAAATGAGAACTGGAGTACAGAACTTCAGGGACAACCTTGGCCACTAATTGGAGATCTAAAAGGATTGAACAAGGAGTTCCGGAAGGTATTCCTGACCACTAAAGCACTTCATGGCCAGAGCTTAAAATGCATTTCTTTTGAGCCCATCACTTAGAACTTGGAATTGAGAGATATGAAGGCTAATGTCTTCACAGGTGGCGCAGTGGTAGTGCTGCTGCTTTGCAGTAAGGAGACTGTGGAAGATTGTGGGTTCGCTTCCTGGTTCCTCCCTGTGTGGATAGCGCTTTGAGTACTGAGAAAAGCGCTATATAAATGTAATGAATTGTTATTATTAATGTTTCAACTGGTAAAGATGTAATAAGGGCAGAGGGTTACGATGGTATGAAAGGTGAGAGAAAAGAGAAGTATTTCTGTGGCACTAAGGTGGAAACAGAGCAACAATATCACATGATAAACAGGGGCTTATTCTACAAAAGGTAGGCTCAGAGACCCTATAGGATTTATTGTGCTTCTGCTTACTTGGTACTTTCTGTTACTCCTCCTGTTCACCTTTCTTTTGTCTGATTGCTCATAATTAAAGAACATTTTTTGGTATGACTTTGGCATTAGATTAGATTAGATTAGATTAGCAATGAGGAATACATTTAGTATTTTGCACTCTACCGGCAAACTATTCCAACAGTACGTCGTAGATGCGTACGTTAAAACAGAGGGCGCGCATCTCAACTATCTCAGATTACGTCAACAAGATCTGCGCGTGGAACTAACGGATGCACTGCAAGCAAACGCTGAAAATAACGTACGTGTAGGCAAAATGATCATATTACCGTTCACGTTTCCAGGAAGTCCAAGATACATGCAACAAAACTATCAGGATGCCATGGCCATAGTATGTAAATTCGGAAAGCCTGATTTATTTATCACTTTCACATGTAATCCTACTTGGCCGGAAATTCTACATGCACGCTGCGTCTTTCAAGAAGTATTTATGTCTTCTTGATTTCTGTATTCCTTTCTCACCGTTTTCCGTTCCCATTCTTACACCGCCGTATGCTACGGCTGGCGTCGGCTAGTATTCTTTAATTGACATTTGCACATAGCATTCAAATGCCTCTCATGCAGTTGTTGTGTTTATGCATAGCATAACACACCGGAGCTACTAACTTATGGTTACAGTTAAAACAGGCTGCTTATATTGACCCAACAAGAAAAAGTGAAAAAATGAGACGCTACACTGAAATAAATAAAGTACTGACAGTACCCTCTTTTTCTTCCCATATAAGTAACATTATTTCTCTGACTGCCTTTCCATCACCAAAACATTTCTAGACTTTGTCCTGTTCTTGCACAACACAGTACTGAAGTATTGGTTAATGCCCTAGTCAACTCACGTATAGATTATTGTAATGCTATTCTATCTGGTATCCCACAAAACTTATCCATCGCTTACAACTTATTCAAAATTCTGCTGCTAGGATAATAACCTGTTCTAAATCCACTGAACATATTACACCTATTATCTCTCAACTTCACTGGCTCCCTGTTTATTACCGAATACAATGCAAAATACTGCTCTTAACATTTAAAGCTGTCAACAACCTTGCTCCTCCCTACCTCACTGATCTCCTACAGACTTACACTCCCTCTCACTCACTCAGATCCTCATCTGCAGCTTTAACTTTCTGTACCACACATCCAACTTTGTTCTATGGGAGCTTGAGCGTTTTCACATAGTGCTCATCAACTCTGGAATCTTCTTCCCTTTCATATCCGTCAACTAGACTCAATAACACATTTTAAAACTGCCCTCAAAACGTAACTTTTCAAACTGGCATACCAATTATAAATTTAACACTGTTACTGCCTGTTAACTTTGTATGTTTGCTACTACCCTCTGTACCTTATTGCTACTTGATTTTATTATCCTGTTTTTGTTTTTATTTTATTATTGTTGTTAATTTCATTGTAAGGTGACCATGAGTGTTAAGAACGGCGCCTACTAAATAAAACGTATTATTATTATTATTATTGATAAAGATAAAAAAAAATTGATTACTGGTAGTGACATTTAACACATTTCAGCATTTACAAACAATTGTGTCTGGGTTTTTTATTTGCATAACAGGTACAAGGAGACTTTCTGAAGTGTGCCTCAGTCCTGTTTCTCTTTGATCATTTACGTTTACGTTTTGATCATTTACAATTTTTCTGAAGGACTATATTTTCCATATGTCATGTTAATTTGATAGTTTTAGTTTTCACACATCTTAAGCAGCAATGCATGGGTTATGTTTACAGATGTACCACACGCAGAAAATAATAATGCAATAACATGTCATTTGGTGTAACTATACAGAAGTTTTAACCTGTGTTCAAATATATTTAAATCTATACTTATTTTTAATATAGGATTCAGAATTTTTGACTAATTGGACAGTACTAGTGTTTCATGCTGAAAAGCCCTCTACAAGTGAAACAGCCTCTCTCGTTGCATACGTCCCTGACCATGAACTACCAGCTGGGTTCAGTAGACATTGTTAGGGTGTAATTGAAAGAAAACCTTAGTAGTTCTACACCCATTTGAGTAATTTAACTCTCCACTCTCTTATCTTTTCACTGCTACAGCAGCAGGTGTCAATACTTTTGTCAGTTACTGAAACACATTCTCAACAGGAAAATCCAGCCTGGGAGCAGAATTAAAACAATGAAAATCACTTCACAGACCCTTTACTCTGCAATAACACTTGGGTATCCAAAGTAAGACAAATTATAGTAGTCTAAATAATTATAAGTAAAGTTCTTTTTCTTGCATAGTATTACTATTACATGCACTTACAACCATTTGTGGAAGTACAGCGCTCCTGTGTAATAACATATATTAGCTAATCTGTCTGATCAGCTTCCTTGGTCTTATTAACAATAGTAGAGCTGATACTCACACTGTGGCATTTGGTATAAATAATGGCTTTTTAAAAAGCCAAGTCTGTGTTATTTAATTGTCGGAAGATAGTGGAATGTTAGTGATAAAACAGTACTTTTAAATTTACTTTCAGCTGCAGTACATTAAAAAGAAAAGTCCACAAAATCTGTTAAACTGGGTAGTTGCTACAGGTGGCAGTTTAAGCCTATTCTATCATGCAAATGCTTAACTATTATAGTATAAATTTATTAAATTTGTGTACATACTAATATTCATGTTGTAAAGTACTTTGTACTGTTTAGACTGTAAAGCACTTTGAGCTACTTTTTTGTATGAATATGTGCTATATAAATAAATGCTGTTGTTGTTGTTATTATTCTGAGTTCAAGGATGCATTAACAGTGCCATCTTCTACAACCTTTACTAGTACACTTTTGCCATAAGGAATAGAGTTCCACAGAGATACTTTATTTAAATTTAAGATTTTTCTTATATTTCCAGAAGAGCTGGCAGTAACCACACTTTGACCAGACATGGCTCTTCTGTCCAGGATTACGAAAACTATCGTGGTGGTTGAACTAACAGTATCCTGGGAGGACAGGCTAGCCATTTCCCACCAATTCAAGAATGACAATTCAAGAACGTACCAGGATGTGATCATTGAAGCTGTAGTCAAAGGATGCCGTGCAATCTCATTCCCCATCGAAGTTGGTTGCTGTGACTTCCCAGCAACATCAGTGCGTTATTTCTTAAAGAAGATCAGTTTGGAACCTAAATCCTGAAGAAAGCTACATGGGAGATAGCCGTGGCGTCTGAGACTGACTCAAGATGGTTGTGACTGACAAGAGCTCAGAGTTGGAACCTGTTTGCAAGCGAGAGAAAACTTAGCCATCATTGCCCCGCTCAGGTGAAACGTTCAGGTTGAGGGGTGAAATGCTTGTGACCCTGAGTTACCTGCCGAAGATGCACAAGACTTTTCCAACAACCATATGCTCTGATTTGCCACCAGGGAAGACCATCAAGAAGACGAACGTTTGGTTCGTGATTTCATGTATGTCCCGAAGTTTCTGCTTATAGCAAAGCATCTTCAATGTTTACTTCACTCGTGGATATTTGAAACTATTAAAACTTTTATACAGTGTATTCTGCTACAGCAAATAATTCATGTCATTCTAACTATGAGAAAGAAAGAAAACAGGCTCTACAAGGTTAAGATCAAACTCTTTAAATATAACTAAAAGCCATTTTTGAAGACGTTATTTCAAATATGCTGTGTGTAGCAATTCAAAGAAAAAGGCAGCCTTGCATAGTCAGCTCAGCATGTGTCCTAGAGGGCTCTCTGAATTGAAACTCCAAAAATCACTGACATTCTTAAAATAGCAGAACCCTTTGAACATCAGTTGTTGTGCCTTATTATAGGCAGCAAGCCATGCCTTATGAGTTGAAAGAAAAGTGTATCATGTATAAGTAACTAAATCTATGACAGCTTAACTACAATAGCAAATTGTTCAGTTTATATTCAGCTATCAATTAAGCAGCTCCAGGTCTCAGTATATGTGGCTGGACTGTAAGAATGGTACCAGAAGTTATAATAATCTGCTGGCAGATAAAAAGGCAAAGGCTATGAAAGCCCAACACATGTGACTCAAGTTAAATTCAATTAGTTATCTAAATTAGATAAACATGCATACAACAGTAGAGGCAAGCACAATAAAACCTGAAATTAAGTACTCAAAATAAAATGACTTTAAGGAATTAAACAAATAGAACACAATGAAAAACTAAATTAAAAAAATTATGCAAAAAATAAATCATGGACACTAACTGAACTGGAAAAACAAAATAAGTGATTTTTCACAAAACTAAAGCCAAGACAAAATCCAGAAATCAGGGTCAGAAAACATACAAGAGTCATAAAGCTAATTACTTTGTCACAGAATGGAATTTTGGGGGCAATGGGCAACATAGTAGGAACAGGAGATGAAACCATAAACCAAAAACGCAAGTAATGGCTAGAAACAGAAGAACTGAAAGATTGTGCATCCAAACCAAAATCAAAGTCTCAAAAATGAGGTTCAGTATCACTGTAGCATCAAAAGAAAGACTGATAAAGTCTTAAAGTATCTGCAAAGAACCACACGTGGTGCCAGCTTAAATATCTTCCACTGATGACACAACACAACACAGCAATTTCAAAATAAAATGCTAAAATAAAATAAAAGTTAAAAAAGAAAGCAAAAAACTTAATTCCAAACCCCAATAAAAAATTAACAAGTCTAAAAGAAAAAATTATTAAACCACAGAGAAATGTATAAAGTGCTCATATTTGTAACACTAAGAACACTTCCCATATCTTCTAAACATTTTTGATTGATTCCAAAATACCTAAACCTATAACATTTATAAGCAAGACTTAAAGGATCAGCTGAAGTGTACCTTAGATAGCAGTGGGTCAAGACCAGACTACAGTCATGGCCGAAATTATCGGCTGTCCTGGACTTTTACCAGAAAATGCACCATTTCTCCCAGAAAATTATTGCAATTACAAATGTTTTGGTATATACATGTTTATTTCCTTTATGTGCATTGGAACAACACAAAAAACAGAGAAAAAAGCCAAATCTGACATCATGTCACACAGAACTCCAAAAATGGGCCAGACAAAATCATCGGCACCCTTTCAAAATTGTGGGTAAATCGTTTTATTTCAAGTATATGATGCTTGTTTGAACTCACCTGTGGCAAGAAACAGGTGCTGGCAATATAGCAATCACAGCTGAAGCCAGTTAAAATGGAGAAATGTTGACTCAACTTTTCTGTTGTGTGTCTGAGTGTGCCACACTAAGCATGGAGAACAGATAGAAGAGCAGAGAATTGTCTGAGGACTTGAGAACAAAAATTGTGGAAAAATATCAACAATCTCAAGGCTACAAGTCCATCTCCAGAGATCTTCATGTTCCTTTGTCCACTGTGCGCAACATAATCAAGAAGTTCACAACACATGGCACTGTAGCTAATCTCCCTGGACGTGGACGGAAGAGAAAAATTGATAAAAGACTGCAACGAAGGATAGTCCAAAAGGTGGATAAACAACCCCAATCAACTTCAAAACATATTCAAGCTGTTCTGCAGACACAGGGTGCAACAGTGTCAGCTCGAACTATCCGTCGACATCTGAACGAAATGAAACGCTATGGCAGGAGGGCCAGGAGGACCCCACTGCTGACAAAGAAACATAAAAAAACCAGACTGGAGTTTGCCAAAATGTACTTGAGGAAGCCAAAATCCTTCTGGGCGAACATCTTGTGGCCAGATGAGACCAAGGTAGAGCTTTTTGCTAAAGCTCATCATTCTACTGTTTACAGAAAACGGAATGAGGCCTACGAAGAAAGGAACACATTACCTACAGTCAAACATGGTGGAGGTTCTAAGATGTTTTGGGGATGTTTTGCTGCCTCTGGCACTGGATGCCTTGACTGTGTGCAAGGCATCATGAAATCTGAAGACTACCAAAAGATACCAATGTAGGGCCCAGTGTCAGAAAGCTGGGTCTGAGTCAGAGGTCATGGGTCTTCCAGCAGGACAATGACCCCAAACATACCTCCAAAAGCACTCAGAAATGGTTGAAGACAAAGCACTGGAGAGTTCTGAAGTGGCCAGCAATGAGTCCAGATCTAAATCCGATTGAACACTTATGGAGAGATCTCAAAATTGCTGTTGGGAGAAGGCGCCCTTCAAATCTGAGAGACCTTGAGCAGTTTGCAAAAGAAGAGTGGTCGGAAATTCCAGTTGAGAGGTGTAACAAGCTTGTTGATGGTTATAGGAAGCGCTTGATTTCAGTTATTTTTTGCAAAGGGTGTGCAACTAAATATTAAGTAGAGGGTGCCAATAATATTGTCCAGCCCGGTTTTTGAGTTTTGTGTGAAATGATGTCAGATTTGGCTTTTTTTTCTCTGTTTTTTTGTGTTGTTCCAATGCACATAAAGGAAATAAAACATTTGTAATTGCAGCAATTTTCTGGGAGAAATGGTGCATTTTCAAGGAAAATTCCAGGGGTGCCGATAATTTTGGCCATGACTATATGTAATGGGACACTAAGAGGAGATGATCCTCAGTTCTAAGTGATGTCACTGTGAACAGCAGGACAAGATCAATACCAGGCCCAGGGCCGTCTTACCAGCATCATAGGCCCCCAGACAAAGTAGTGTGCTGGGACCCCTGTTTTGATAGCAAAACAGAAACATACACAGGCATCAGAAACATTGTGGGCCCAGATATTATTAACTAATATGCAGCTAGTCTTGTTTTGGCCTTTGAGTTTCTCCTCGGTTTGCACAGGTTGTACGATTGCCCATTAAAGATGGTGCACTGGCAATCAACGTCTTGCCACTCTCAATCAACAACTTGCCACTACACATTCCTCTCAATTTAAAGGGACAGAGCACCGAGAAGAATTATGTCTTCATGTAAACTTCATAAAAATAATTGCAATTGGTAAACTAATTAGATTGAAATGAGTGTTGCTGTTATTATTGTAAATTTTATTCACTTTGAATGTATGAAAAGGCCCTGAAATGTTAGTAGTATTGTATCTGTGGCATAATTATCTTTGCGTAGCTCATTTTCCAATTATGCAGATCAGGCATGTCAAACTCACTACCATTGGTGGGCCGCTTCGACTGCCATATGTGCGTCAGCAGGCCGCACTGTAACAAATACTATTACAGTAATCCCTCCTCCATCGCGGGGGTTGCGTTCCAGAGCCACCCGCGAAATAAGAAAATCCGCAAAGTAGAAACCATATGTTTATATGGTTATTTTTATATTGTCATGCTTGGGTCACAGATTTGCGCAGAAACACAGGAGGTTGTAGAGAGACAGGAACGTTATTCAAACACTGCAAACAAACATTTGTCTCTTTTTCAAAAGTTTTAAACTGTGCTCCATGACAAGACAGAGATGACAGTTCCGTCTCACAATTAAAAGAATGCAAACATATTTTCCTCTTCAAAGGAGTGCCCGTCAGGAGCAGAGTCTGTCAGAAAGACAGAGAGTAAAGCAAACAAATCAATAGGGCTGTTTGCTTTTAAGTATGCGAAGCACTATGAGGGGCCAAACAGGCCAAAAATCATATATTTTTGTACGTAAAGTATTGGTTTACGCATGAACATTATTGGTTTCTGGATGATTACTATCGGTTTGCGTGCATACTTAATTGGTTTGCGTGCGAACAATACTGGTTTCATTCATATGAACCATATTGGTTCGTGTCCGTATATTATCGGTTTGTGCGTGAACTATATCCGTTTGTATATGCATAGCACTGGTTTGCATATGAACTATATTGAATTGAACTTTATTACTGGTTCACGTGCGTTTGCTATCGGTTTGTGAGGGAATTGCATTGGTTTGCGTGCGTATGCAATCGGTTTGCGTATCAACTATATTGGTTTGTGTTCGTATACTACTGGTTTGCTTACGTATAGCACTGGTTTTTCATATGCAATATACTGGTTTCACGTGGGTAATATATCGGTTTCGCATATGAACGCTATTGGTTTTGTGTATGCACTACATTGAGTCCTTGTCAGTCTTCTACCGGTTTTATGTGTGCGTACTATGTCGGCTTTGTGAAAGTAACATGCTGGATTTATGTGTGTACTATATCGGTTTTGCGTATGAAACATACTGGTTTGCGAACGCACACTATCGGAATGTTGTGTATGAACTATATCGGTTCTGCGTGCGAACTATATTGGTTGTTCACGTGATCTTCAGTGGAAATGGGCGGGGCAAGAAACAGGAACTCAGGGGCCGGTAGTGTCATGGAGCGTGTAGAGAAGCTGACAGGAGACAGATCTGGGTTTACTTTAAACAGTGCAGTATTTTTTTCCACACAATAGGTTTGGGAAAGGACTTGGTGGTAATTATTACTATTTAATAGAATCAGCCATTGAGTGTGTAATGAACACAAAGCTGAAGTTAAGTACGTATTTGGTCCTCTTTTTATTCGCTTCCAGCTACATGCTCGCTTGCAACCCGCGACTGTACTTTTTCACACAGCTTTTGCAAACTAGTTACTTATTCTAAAGGCAAAATATTCTACATTTACGACTGACGCCTTTATCCAGTATACCATTTAGTTACTACTGGTTACATTTCTGATGCCCAGCGATCCCGCACCGTGCCGCCTAGACAGGTGAAGTGACATGCTCATGGTCACACAGTGTCACTATCAGGACTTGAACCGACAAATGTAGGGTTTAGAGGACAAAGCCCTAACCACAATGCCCCACTGCTTGCACATCTGCAACGTGCATATTATTTGACATGATATGATCGTGTCCATTCTTTGAAAAGCTAGATGTTCCATATTTAGGACCAGTATATGTGAGTTACATCATATTGGGCAACCTTACCTTTCACAGTTTTGTGACAAGGCATATGCTTTTTTTAAGATGCAGCCGATTTTTGCCCTGCCAGATACGAGTACCTGCGTATTTCCACTCCAATATCTGATAAATAGGATTTACTGTGCTATCATGGGCACTGTAAAGTGTTAAATCACGTTCAGCCACTTTAATTTTCACAGTTTTGTGACAAGACAGATTCCTTTGTTAAATTAAAGTTGTGTTTAACATTTTTGACCTGTGCAGAACCAAAATGTGGAATATTTATTTTTTCAAATAATTGATCAGTTTGTAATGATTCTGATTAATGTACATGCTGTAGAATATTTTGCCATGCTGTTAGAATAAGAAGCTGGTGTGCAAAAGCTGTATGAATAAGTAGCCGACTGCAAGCATATACTGGATGTAGCTAGGATTGAATAAAAAGCCAGCAGAATGTGCACCTCACGTCAGCCCCGTGAATATTTCAGAATTACGGGAAAATACTGTTAAAAATAATAACCACCAAGCCCTTTCAGAAACAAACAGTGACATGCAAAAGTATTCAATCACTTTAAAAGTCATCCTAATTTTCTGTATGACAAAAGATTTTTCCACGTTTATTTATTCATTCTTTTTAATGTGAACTCTTGTGCTGTAACAATACATTTCTAAATAAACCATTTTCTGTAGATATTTAACTGAAGAAGAAAAACTCCAAAGTTGATGTTTGCATTAAGTATTCAAGCCCAACACATTCATACTTGGTCAAGAACCCTTTTGCTGCCGTAACAGCTTTCGTTCTTTTGTAAGTAGGCCCCAGTTCTGCACATTGCTCAGGAGTGATTCTGCCCCTTTCTTCTTGGCAGGATTTCTAGAGACCCTCTATGTCGGTGAGATGGCACCTCTGAACAGCAGTTTTCAAACAGTGCCACAGATTCTCAACAGGGTTAAGCTTAGGGCTTTGACTTGGCCACTTCAAAACATTCACCTTTCTGTTTTTGAGCTATTAAAGTGTCACATTGTCCTAATGCTTAAGGTCATTATCATGTTGAAAGATGAAGCTTCTCCTGAGCTTTCATAGCAGACTGGAACAAGTTCTCTTGCAAAATTGTGCAGTATATGTGTCCATCCATTGTCCCTTCAACTCTGACAAGATTCTCAGACCCAGCACATGAAAAACATCCCCATAGCATCCCCATGAGACTGCCACCACCATATTCCACTGTAGGAATGTTGTTTCTTGAGGCCTGGGCAATGTTAGTGTTACACTTCACATACCTCTTGCGTCTGTCCAAAAACTTCTATTTTGGTCTCATATGACCATAAAACCTTCTCCCACATTTTAACTGGGTCTTTTTAATGCTTTGTGGCAAACGCCATACATTGTTTTATGTGGACCTTCTTAAGGAATGGCTTCTTTCATGCTACCCTCCCATAGAAGCCTGTTTTATGGAGAACTCTTGAAATTGTGGACCCCTGCACCTTTACTCCAGCTAAAGATCGTCGCAGACATCTGAGAGTGACAGTTGGATTTCTAGTCGCCTCTCTCACCAGTTGATGTCTCACTCTGATGTTGAGTTTTGAGGGACAGCCTGTTCTAGTCAGAGTCTATGTACTTTGATGAACCTTCCACTTTCTGGTGATGAATGCAACAGCGCGCAATGGGACATTCAAACTCTTTTGATATTTTTATAGTCATTCCCAGTCTTGTGCATTTCAATAACTTTGTTTCTAACATCAGTAGAATGCTTCTTTGTTTTCATTTTTGCAGTGACTGTCCACCAAAGATTACGGCCCTTACAAAGGGGGCTGTTTATATCCAGAGAGACAGAAAGGACTCACAAGTAGCACCTCATCATGTTTAATTATGACTGTTAAACGACTGTCACCTTTGTAATTAATTTGTCATTGGTGTAATGATGGAGCTTCCAAAGCACAGAGGTTTAAATACCTATGCAAACATTAACTTTGGAGTTTTTCTTCTTCAGTTAAACGTCTACAGAAAATGGTTTATTTTGTCTTTGGAAATGTTTTGTCACAGCATAAGAAAAATACTGAATGAATAAATGTGTATACATCTTTTGTCTTGCAGAAAATTATGACTTTCAAGGGGATTGAATACTTTTGTATGCCACTTAATGTTTGTGAAAGGGCTTGGTGATGATTAACGTTTAACATCTGAAATGATCACGGGACTTAAGTTAGGTACACATTCAGGTGGCTTTTTATTCACTCCTAGCTACACATATGCTTGTAGTCAGCTACTTATTCACAAACCAGCTTCTTCTTCAATGTTAAGTGCATGGTAAAATATTATACAGCGTGTACATTAATCTGCAAACTGATACATTATTTGAAAGAATAAATATCCCAGATTTAGCTCTTGAACGGGTTGAAAATGTTACACTCAACTTTAACAAAGGAATCTGTCCTGGACAAGATTATATTATGTCAAATAATATACACATTGCACATGTGCAAGCATTGGGGCATTGTGGTAGGGGCTTTGCCTTCTAAATCCTACATTTCTCGGTTAAAGTCCTGATAGTGACACCAGTGATGTGTGACCATGAGCATGTCACTTCACCTGAATAGGCGGCACGGTGCGGGATCGCTGGGCATAAGAAATGTAACCAGTAGTAACTAAATGGTATACTGGATAAAGGCGTCAGTAGTAAATGTAGAATATTTTGCCTTTAGAATAAGTAACTAGCTTGCAAAAGCTGTGTGAAAAAGTACAGTCGCGGGTTGCAAGCGAGCATGTAGCTGGAAGCGAATAAAAAGACGACCAAATACGTACTTAACTTCAGCTTTGTGTTCATTACACACTCAATGGCAGGTTCTATTAAATAGTAATAATTACCACCAAGTCCTTTCCCAAACCTATTGTGTGGAAAAAAATACTGCACTGTTTAAAGTAAACCCAGATCTGTCTCCTGTCAGCTTCTCTACATGCTCCATGACACTACCGGCCCCTGAGTTCCTGTTTCTTGCCCCGCCCATTTTCACTGAAGATCACGTGAACAACCAATATAGTTCGTACGCAGAACCGATATAGTTCATACACAGAGTTGCAATAGTGTTCGTTCACAAACCAGTATGTTTCGTACGAGAAACCGACATGGAACACACATACAACCAATAGAGTTCAAGCGCAAAACCGATATGTTACCCACATGAAACCAGTATAAGACGTGCATGAAACCAATATAGTGCATACACAAATCCATCGTTAGACCGGCACAGAACGCAAGCCAATATAGTTCATACGCAAACCGATAACCTACAACCGAAAACCAATGCAGTTCACTCACAAACCAATAACAAACGTACTGGAACCACTAATATACACACGCGAATCAATATAGTTCATATGCAAACCAGTGCTATGCATATACAAACGGATATAGTTCACGCACAAACCGATAATATACGGACACGAACCAATATAGTTCATATGAATGAAACCAGTATTATACGCACGCAAACCAATTAAGTATGCACGCAAACCGATAGTAAATATTCATAAACCAATAGTGTTGATACGTAAACCAATAGATTACACACAGAAATATATGATTTATGGCCTGTTGTAGGCGGCAGCTCACACCCCCTCTGTCAGGAGCAGAGAAATAGAGAGAGAGAGAGAGAGAGCCAGAGTAAAACAAAGTCAAAATCAATACGTGCCCTTTGAGCTTTTAAGTATGCGAAGCACCGTGCAGCATGTTTTTCAGGAAGCAGCTGCACACAGAAGGTAGAAACGTCCCTATCGTCTAGGTGTGCGAACAGCCCCCCTGCTCACACGCCCCTATGTCAGCGAGAGAGAGAGAGAAAGTAAGTTGGGTAGCTTCTCAGCCATCTGCCAATAGCGTCCCTTGTATGAAATCAACTGGGCAAACCAACTGAGGAAGCATGTACCAGAAATTAAAAGACCCATTGTCCGCAGAAATCCGCGATATATATTTAAATATGCTTACATATAAAATCCGCGATGGAGTGAAGCCGCGAAAGGCGAAGCGCGATATAGCGAGGGATCACTGTATACTATTATACAAAGTTACTGTAGCTTTCTTTCCAATACTGAAAACTTTAAAAAATGTAACACTTAAAGTTTAAAGAAAAGCAATTTATTTCCATACAGTCTCCATACAACAGTGTACAATCAGAGTCTTAGCCGCTTAGCTAGGTCCTTATTATATTATATTCATTATATTATATTCATTGCTTATATAGGAGCCTTACAGTGTCAGATTTATTTCTTTTGTCCCGACACTTGGCATCTCTTGTTAGTAACCAGCTCGTCAATATCAGGCTTGTGCAGCTGCAACTTTTATGAGAGATGAAAGGTGCTCGACGGTAAGTCTTGAGCGATGTGGGGTTTTGGTAGCTTTCATTAACGAAAACAATTGCTCACAAAGGTAAGTGCTTCCGAACATTGACAGTACTCTAATTGCCAACTTACGGATCTGCACATACGAGGGTGGCAGGTAAGCATACAAGCCTGACACACCAACTTCGTTGTATTTTGCCTTCAGAATAGAATCTGACTGCACTTCAACCAATTCCATTTGGATATTCTCAGGTGCATTCTCAATGTTGTAAGAGAACAGCGCAATGCCCTGTTTGTGTGAATTGAAATCACGAAAATGCTCACTGAATTCATTGCTCAGAAATTCAAGATGGAAAACAAATCCTCCAAAAATCAAATTTTACTTTACTAAGTTTACTTCAAAGTTTATATTGTAAAATAAGCCGATATGCAAAAAGCCACCTGACCTACAATAATTTTACAAACTCAAAATCTCAAAAACATGTTAATAAACAACTCACCAACTTCTCGTGTCCACTTCAGATCTTCAGCTGTAGTCTGCACTAACTGTTCGTTACAATACTAGCACAAATTTACATGAAACTAGAGCAAAAAAACGTGAAACTATGCGGGCTATTACTACTCGTGATGGTCAGTTCTGCCCAGTGGCCAGTCTCAGCAGTCCAGTCAGTAGTGTAGCCTTAGCAGGGGCGGCTCTAGGCTCATGGCGGCCCTGGGCAGAGAAAGAATCGGTGGCCCCTTTGTCTGGCAATGTCAATACGGTATCTTATGCACGGTGGATGGCCACATCCGTTGCGAACATTGCATAGCTGCCTCGTGCTCATGACACGCTTCTATATACGTGTGTCCGTAACTTGAAAACCAAGTGGCGGCCCATGATATTCTCATTACGGCAAAACATTATAATACTACATATAGCTTACTGCTCCGACTCTAGCGACATTTGTAAATACAGCGTACTAATTAACAAGAAACACAATGTTTTTCGGTCACATTGCCGTCAGCTGTGTCGTTATTTTCTCTTTCTGTTTTATATTCAATATATATTGGCGTGGCGGCCCCTGGGATTTGGCGGCACTGTGCAGGTGCACAGTTTGCACATGCCTAAGGCTGCCTCTGCTGCCCGCTGCTGCAGCCTAGCACTTCAGTTGTGATTCTGCGGCTCATTAACTTTGGTCAAGGCTCGTGGCTATACTAGCAGATGACGTTTCCGGTACCATAATGCCATGGGAAAACGCGCTTTTGTCAGAAGGCAGAAGTAAGAAAAGTCAATAAGTAACACCAAAGATGCAGAATGATTCAATCACAAATGATAGTAATCATTTTGTACAAGTTCAGTGCTAACTAGGATCTGTCATGCGGGCCGCATGCGGCCCGGGGGCCGCGTGTTTGACATGCCTGATTTAGATTATACAGAAGAGCTGATACTTGTCAATCATTAAGCGCCCAGCTTTTCCTAATAATCACAATAATGCAATAGTTACCAAAGTGTATCAAAGATCTGGACAATATTCATAAAGAATGTGTCATTGCAAACTTCACAGTAGAGCACACACTCTATATAATACATATTGTGAGAGATCTCATAATTAACGACACTGACTCTGTGCCTTTTTACTGAAGCTTAATGGTTGAATGTATTTTCATGCGTATTTCGATTTTTTTGTAATGTGTAATATAAATATTTCCATGCATCTCTTCTCTTTTTCTGTGGTTCTGTAATAAATATATTTGATTCAGTGTCACAGTGTACTTCAGTCCAAATAAAAATATCTCTCGCTGTTTCATGTCCATAACAGTCTGTTTGATGTGAGCGGAATTCATTAACATTACCTGCTGTACTAAGCCTGTTAAAACTGTTCACAAGGTGGTCTAAGCTAGTGTGAAACTATCGGACTCTAAAAAGCACACTGCAACTACACTTAGTCTTGGCCCATTAATAGTTCACATCTCTGGTGCACACTGCAATAATGCTAAACCCAAAAGTTAGGTTTTTGTACTGCTGTCATGCATGCTAGTCTGTGACTCACTCTCCAGACTCATCTGACATATGCACTACCACCCCAGGTTGAGAGGGGGTGCTGGTGGTAACCTTCTCCTCCTTTATTTCCTCCACAACACCGAGAAGACACCCAGTGAGGGCAACTGACTTAGCACGTGACCATCTGCAGCTGACAACACACTACAACTGACCCAGTGAGTCGTTGGAAACTAATCCTGCTTGTTAAAACCAAAACAAGATCAGCCCTCAAAAAATAAACCCCATTAAAGCAAATTAAAAAAAAAGTAATAAAACTAGTAATAGCCAACTCGTAGAATGGGAAACTGAAATCAAAGAGGAGCGAGGAAAGGGAAGGAACAGCTAAGATTGACATTAATGAACCAGCCATTAGGCTAGAGGGCTGTCTGTTGCTTAGCTAAGGCAGTCTTGGCAGCTGCTTTAATGGTTGCACACCTACATATTATGTGCCTACGTGCTGAAAGTCAAGTCTGACAAATGGCAAACAATTAAGTAATACAAACAATTAAAAAGGGATTTTGATCACAAAACTATTAACTGCATTAAAAACAACAACAAAAAGTAACAAATAATATGAAAATAAGAAATAAAAGCAAAATCATAGCCAGACCCCATTTCAAGGCCTGACAAGCACCTGACCAGGCAGAGTTTTGGAAGCCTAATTTTGAGGTCACCTTAACCAACTCCCTGTTATTGTTGGCACAGATTCCAAATGAAGCACAATTTCAAAAGACTCATGGAGATCTTTAACAAGAACATGTATTAAAGTTTAAAATAAACATGCAGTGGCTTTTCTAACTGCATTTTCAATATGATCTAGCACTGTGTTCTTCGAATAATTGTTTAATTAGCTGGGAAAAATTACATGGCAAACTCTGGTGTTCTGTTTAAATAGAACCTAAAAAGAATACAAATTGAAATATGAATTTTGTTGAGGCTGTTATATCAGAAATAGCGGTTCACACACGTATGATGCTTAACTACCTTTTTCACAAACATCCACACAAAAAACAGATACTTCCGTTTTTCCTCCTACAACGCCCCACATACGCTTCTGCACAGACATCACATTTTCCTTCTCCTTTTTTAAAATGAAGGCCTAGTTGGTAACATAGTCCTTAAGGCAGGAGGGAGGTCTTCTGTGCATAAATGAACGTGAAACTTCAGCGGAAACCTGTGGGAGCGATTAAGGAGCAGCCAGTCCATTTCCAGCCACTGTTTGGGGCTCCCCCGCCATCAGGTTATCCATCTTTGGGCCATGATGAAGCTGACTAGGTGGTGTGACTTTTTTCAGGCTATTTGCCTGACACCTAGAACCATCTTACAGAAGAAAAGTAGCTGGTCCAAGCTGCCGAGTAATTTGCAATGGATTTGACCAATCATCTTGTTGATATGGCGAGGAAGCCGCACACACACATAGTCTTGTTCCTTCAGCAATGGCAGTTTTGATTTTCTGGCCTGACTGAAATGCTGCTGTATACGCTGCTGTTGAGAGGTAACATGGGCTTGTGTCTGTGAGAGTGTTGGCATAGGTAAAGATTTACCCAAGGAAATATGGTCCAAAGGGAGAGTCAGCTCTCTACCTAACATTAAGGAAGCAGGTGATAACCCTATTGTGATATGTTTTGTTGCTCGAAAATGTAACAGGGTCTGGAGGAGAGCTGCCTCCAACTGCCAACCTTCTGTCAGGTATGCCCGGATTCCATTGATAAACTCTCTCTCAGCTGTTCACAAGACATTTTCTCAATCAGTTGGTCCCTTATTAACTCTTCTTGTAGTGTCCCGAACTTACAGTGTTGCACAAGGTCACGCAACACTGAAACAAACTGTATAATTGATTCACCCGACAGCTGAGCACGCTGACGAAACTGGAAACGGCTGAGGAGGACACTTTGGCTTGGGCTGAAATGGCCATCCAGTGCTGCCATCGTGGCTGCAAAAGACTTGTCAGTCGGTTGCAAAGTAGAAAAAATGTGCTGTTCTTCCGCTCCCAAACAGTGTAAAAGAAGTGCCATTTTTCTTGCTGTCTCAACATTAGCCAACCTGGCTGCTAACAGGTACGTCTTGAATGAGCGGTTCACCAGGTACTGGCAAGAAAGAAGCTGGAGGATGTAAGCCAAACTGTGCCATCCTTGTCGCCTCGCCTGTTATATCAGAAATAGCGGTTCACACACAAATAATGCTTAACTACCTTTCTTTATTAACATCCACACCAACAACCAATACTAACGTTTATCCTCCTATATCTGCTTCTGCACAGACATCACAGAGGCCAACAGAAATTAGTAAACATCTCACTTAAAGGAGAGGCTAAGAGTAATCTAGAAGCTAGCAGAGGTCAGATACACAGGGATCAAAATGATCTTTCAGCAACACCAAAAAGCTAATTAAAAATCAAGGTTAAAGATATAAAAACAGAATCTTAAAGGCTCTAGCTCTTTAGTTTTTTTTAATCACAAATTTTAAGGATTCATTTCTTAATATTCAGAAGTTGTTCAATGCGAGCGGCCATCTGTCGTGTCCACTATGATGTCACAGGTCAAATGGCATGTGCATCACATGGCTAGCAGTCAGAGTGAGAGTGAAAGAAAATCTGCCTCTCCCCACGTTCATTGGTGAAGAGACCTGTCTTGAATTCAAACTTTGACAGCATTATGGGAGTCTTTCCTGTTTTTTCTGACATTCCAGTCACTTTATGATTACATGCTACGTGTGAGCTCAATATTATTTCTCACTGAAGCACACCTTTGCATTATCAATTCAGCGATGGCAGAAAATATCTTTATAAAATAGAGAAAGAATATAAATGATCGTAACATTTTTCAGTTATCATTGTCTAAAGAAATGAGACAGAAATTCACATCAGATTAGCAATAATCAATGTCATTTCCCAAAATTAATCCATGCCTGTGGAGCTGAAGGGGTGCTGAGGAAGACAAATGGGGTAGGTGGTGAGATGAAGACTACAGTCGGTCTCTTTTTAAAATGGCCGAATCTCACAAAAATGGTTTGCTTTTGTTTTTTTCCTTCCTAAAACAACTTAGATACAATGTTTTTCAATATGTGTGTAATCTCTAGAGACAGATTAATTACTCTGTAACTTTTTGACTTTAAAAAAGGACGTACTTGGTAAGTTTTAAGGCTTTATAATTGGACTCTGATACCTTTTACCTCCTTTGTAAAACATAAGAGCAAGCTAGTTATGTTTTAAAATTTATAAAAATATGCTTCATGTGGCAAACTAATTTACACCATCATCATGAAGAAATAAGTTTGACTTAAAAAATACCAGACCTATCCTTTTAGGTGTCTTTTGATAGACTGATGAGTTTATTTTGTAATCATTTTTGGAATGCGCTCTCATCCACTCATTTCATCTATACTCAATTCAAAACAGAAGAGTGTTGCCAGACTGATGTGTGTGTAATGGTGGTATTATGTCTGTTTTAATTGTTGTAAATAGCCAAAATGCCTTGCAAAACAGGGGGTGATTAGCAAACTAATTACAGTTTTGGTGTCCTTCATTATTATTAATACTAGGGGGCTTCGCTTGCCAACCCAACTCCTCTGAAACCCCTCTTAAATGGTGATACAATGGAAAAAAAATAACAGTTGTTTTTTTAACCTCCTCTTTGTTGCTGTTGCTGCCATTCCGCATGATCTGCATTTCGTGTGGCTCTTTGAACAACAACAACAACATTTATTTATATAGCACATTTTCATACAAGTAATGCATCTCAAAGTGCTTTACATGATGAACAAAGAGAGAAAAGACAAAATAAATCAGAATTAAAATAAGGGAACACTAATTAACATAGAATAAGAGTAAGGTATGATGTCCAGGGAAGACAGAAAACAAAATAAAAACTCCAGACGGCTAGAGAAAAAAATAAAATCTGCAGGGGTTCCAGGCCACGAGACCACCCAGCCCCCTCTAGGCATTCTACCTAACATAAGTGATCAATCCTCATTGTATTCAGGGTTCTCATGGAAGAACTTGATGATGACGGTCATGTGGATTTCTGGCCTTTAATCCATCAATGTAGGCACATCACGGTGCTTTGATCAGGTGGTGGTGGCGCAGATTGCCACCCCAGAAAACCGGAAAAAGAACAGAAGAGAAAGTAGGGGTTAGTACGGATTTTGAATATGAATACTATGAATAATAATGATAATTAATTGAATATACAGAGTATCAGGATTAAACTAAGATGAAGCTATGAGAAAGCCATGTTAAAGTAATGTGTTTTCAGCAGTTTTTTAAAGTGCTCCACTGTATTAGCCTGGCGAATTCCTATTGACAAGCTATTCCAGATTTTAGGTGCATAACAGCAGAAGGCCGCCTCACCACTTCTTTTAAGTTTAGCTCTTGGAACTCTAAGCAGATGCTCATTTGAAGATCAAAGGTTATGATTTGGTGTGTAAAGTGTAAGACATTCCGAAATATAAGATGGAGCGAAATTATTTAAGGCTTTGTAAACTATAAGCAGGATTTTAAAGTCAATTCTAAATGACACAGGTAACCAATGTACTGACATCAAAACTGGAGAGATGTGCTCGGATTTTCTTTTCCTAGTTAAGATTCTAGCAGCTGCATTCTGCACTATGTCTTTTTTGGGAAGTCCTGAAGAGAGAGTTACAGTAATCTAGTCGACTGAAAACAAAGACGTGGATTAATTTCTCAGCATCTTGCAATGTTATAAGGGGTCTAACTTTTGCTATATTTCTTAAGTGGAAAAATGCTGTCCTAGTAATCTGATTAATATGTGATTTAAAATTCAGGTCAGAGTCAATAGTTACCCCTAAATTCTTTACCTCCGTCTTGACTTTTAATCCTAATGCATCTAGTTTATTTTTAATAACCTCATTATATCCATTATTGCCAATCACTAAAATTTCTGTATTCTCTTTATTTAGTTTGAGAAAATTACTACTCATCCATTCAGAAACACAAGTAAGACATTGTGTCAGTGAATCAAGAGAGTCGGGGTCGTCAGGCGCTATTGATAAATACAGTTGTGTGTCATCAGCATAGCTGTGGTAGATCACATTATGCCCCAAGATAATCTGACCTAACGGAAGCATGTAAATCGAAAAGAGCAGCAGACCCACGATGGAGCCTTGTGGAACACCATATAGGATATCATGGGTCTTTGAAATATAATTACCACAACTTACAAAGAATTTTCTACCTGCCAGGTAGGATTCAAAACAATTTAAAACACTGCCAGAGAGGCCCACCCATTGACTAACGCGATTTCTAAGAATAGTGTGATCAATGGTATCGAATGCGGCACTCAGATCTAAGAGGATGAGAACAGATAAACAGCCTCTGTCTGCATGTACCCGCAAGTCATTTACTACTTTAACGAGTGCAGTTTCTGTGCTGTGATTTGTTCTGAAACCCAACTGAAACTTATCAAGAATAGCATGTTTATTGAGGTGGTCATTTAGCTGCATAATGACTGCCTTCTCCAGAATTTTACTTAAGAAAGACAGGTTAGAAATAGGTCTAAAATTTTCAAAAGCAGATTATTTTTCTTGAGCAGGGGTTTAACTACAGAAGTCTTAAGACAGTCTGGGAAGACCCCGGTATCTAATGACGAGTTTACTATGTCAAGAATACGCCCAATGTTTCTTTGAAAAAACTTGTTGGTATCGGGTCAAGGACGCAGGTGGAGGGTCTCAGTTGAGAAATTATTTTATATAAATCAGGTAAATCTATCCTGGTGAAAGAATTTAATTTGTTTAAAATGGAGTACCGGGGTTTAAGTGGTTCAGTATTGGGGAAATGTACTCTATTATTATTAATATCATTAATTTTATGATTAAAAAATGCAGCAAAAGCCTCACAAGTTTCACTGGAAGTATTTTTGGAGGCATTCCATTGAGTGACCTGGGTTTAGCAGATGATCAATTGTAGAGAATAAGACTCTGGGATTACTAGCATTGTTTTTTATAATTCTAGAGAAATAACAGTGCCTCTCAAGACGGACTGTGTTGTTGAAGGTTTAAATGCCTGTACTGCAGCTGTCCTTTAGTCTCACTGCCTTGTCTGTCTTCTCCCCCAGATATCCTCAGACACTATTTGATCTCTTTTCGCAAGATTTTTTTTATAATAGAGAGATGGCTGTGTTTTTATATACTGTTTTGTCATGACTTGGGAGTCCCAAAAGCACAGAAGTCCCAAAAATACTTTCAAAAATTGTCCTCTGTAGGGGAGAAATCACCATCGAAACCCTGACTAGCTACAAAGGTTTATTTAAACAAAAGGCTTTGTAGTACAAAAAGCTCCTAAGAGCACAAAGGAGTTGCCAGAGAAGTCAAGGCAATCCAAAGCAAGCATAGTCCCAATACAAAATCACAAAGTAAAGTCAAAAAACAGAGCACAGGTTTAAAAAATTTCAGGAAAATACAAAAAGCAAAAAGGCACAGCAGAACACAAGTAAACACTCCACTCCCCAGCACATTTGAAATGAACAACCAGGAACTATGGAAGGCCTTGCCGTTTATAGGGTGGAGGGCAGTTCCTGGCAGTGATTGGCAGGTGGCCCTGCCTCTGGGGGGACCACCCACAAAACACATGGGACATAACCAAGGCCTTTTCTAGTTACAAACAAAAACAAAGAGCAATGCACATAATAAAAAAAGGAAACCTTAACATAAATAAATGGCACAAAAATGGACAAAACAGACACAAAAAAACACAACTTTGAACCCCAGAAAGGGGAGAAAGGCTGGTTGAAACATGACAGTTTTATGTGGTTGTTCCTGTGTTGTTTTACTAGCAGACACTGGTGCAGTACTACTTGTTGCCTGCTCTCCAGTTATTTTGCCTGCTGCTCGAGGGAGCAGTGTCATTATCAATTGCCTTACTGTTTAGTTCAGGGTGTATAACATGGGTTACAGTTACATTGGCAAAGGTTATATAGGGGTATTCAGGAGCAAAATCTAATGACAACCCAGAAAGTGACAAATATAAAAATTGTAAATGATTTTATTGGAACCTTTTATTAAGTATTTATCATTACTGCCCTAAAAATTGTATAAAATTATATTAAAGCCTGGAGACTGTTAGAAATGTATTTGACTGTGAAATAGCAATTAGGCATCATGTGAGGGATTGTTAGATTAAACCAGTGCAGCTCTATTTCGGGCCAAGCGGATGGGTCTCTCTAATCTGTTGACACAGGAGTTAGTGAGTGGAATTATCTCTAAGCGCTGTGCTTGCACTGAACTCTAAAGCCTTTCATTTTTTTTTTCTTTTTTCATACAGACGAGCACATTACATAATCCTTTAAGAAATACTGCTGAAGAACACTGTGCAGCTCCTGTGTGACCTGCTGCGTCTTTAATAGGCATCCTTACAACATTTGGTAAACACCTCTGTTAACTGCCAGGTATGGGAATGTGTCATGAAATTGAGACTATTGAATATTGTTGTCAAACAGCAGGAGGCAAATGAGATTATTCTCACAGGCTGCTTGGCCTCTGGAGTGCATCAGGGACATTAGGAGCTGTGGAATAGCTAACTTCTGGCCTTCCAAGCTACTTGGTGCCACATAGTATTGTCAACAAGAATTGTTAATTTGAATTAACTGTATGAAAAAATAATACACATTTTTTAATGGCGGCCAAGGATCATAATATACAGTATTAGGTTATGTCACACAAAAGCTGATTATTTTTTATTATTATTATTTTCTATGTCAGAATAAAAAGAGCAGCAATGGGCCATTTTTGGTACCGTCCCAGCTAGATCACTGTCGGTGTGCAGTTCCCGTTCTATACAGTTCTATCTGATCTGGTTAGATGGATTGTGGGCTGTAAACTGGCTGTGCATGAGAGAGTGTTGTTGTTTGTTTTATTGCCTACATGAAATTAAAAACTGGATGGAGCATAACTTTTTAAAATTAAGTAGCAACAAAACGGAACTCCTTCAAATTGACAGTAAAGCTTGCTTTGAGAAAATTAGCCACTTTTCAGTCACTCTTGGTGATGATCCCATCAGACTTTCTTCTACTGCAAGGAATCTTGGTGTCATTCTGGTTTCCTCCCTTTTGTATTCCTGCCACATAAACCATAAAGAAACTTTTCTTTCACCTCCGTAACATATCCTGTGTTCGCTCATTCCTCATATTTACTAATGCTGAGAAACTTGTCTATGCTTTCAATACTTTCAACATCGACTACTTTAACTCCCTACTGGCATATGCCCCTCCTAATCTTCTATTATAGCTTCACTTAATGCAAAACTGTTCTGCAAGAGTACTTACACAGGCCCACAATAGCGGGCACATAACACCCTTCCTGCTTCGCCTTCACTGGCTCCATGTCTTAAAGGATTGAATATAAAACTCTATTAATAACCTACAAAGGTTAAAATAGCCTTGCAACAGACTACATTAGTGACCTTCTCCATCACTGCGCTCCTGTGTGCCCTCTAAGGTCAACAAATTCTGGCAATCTTTTGTGCCCCACACTGACCTGCGCTGTATGGGTGACAAGGCTTTTAGGTGTATAGCATCCAGACTTGAACCTCCCTAAATTAATTAGATCAGATGACTCAATTCATCCATCCATCCATCCATTTTCCAACCCGCTGAATCCGAACACAGGGTCACGGGGGTCTGCTGGAGCCAATCCCAGCCAACACAGGGCACAAGGCAGGAAACAATCCTGGGCAGGGTGCCAACCCACTGCAGGACACACACAAACACACCCACACACCAAGCACACACTAGTGCCAATTTAGAATCGCCAATCCACCTAACCTGCATGTCTTTGGAATGTGGGAGGAAACCGGAGCGCCCGGAGGAAACCCACGCAGACACGGGGAGAACATGCAAACTCCACGCAGGGAGGACCTGGGAATCGAACCCAGGTCCCCAGATCTCCCAACTGCGAGGCAGCAGCGCTACCCACTGCGCCACCGTGCCGCCTGACTCAATTCATTTCTTTAAAAAATAACTTAACTGTTCAGGAAGACTTTTAAATTAACCCTGACATTCTTACCCTTCTTTCAGTTTACCTCTCTTTCTAGATACTCAGGATAATTTGTAGGCGTGTTGTGTAGATGCTGCTATAACAGCACTTAACCCGACACAGACAGACATTGGAGGCACACTTATAAAAACACAAGTTTTTATTTTCTTTTCTTCACCTGTGGGCAATGCCTTCCCCCCACAGGCACAACACAGTCCCAATAAGCAGAGCACAATCCCAGTCACATTCACAATACTTTCTCTTTCTTTCTCTTCCACTCCTCTTTGTCTTCCTCCTCCCGACTCTGGCTCCTTGAGTAGTGTCTGCTGGCTTCTTTTATAAGGCACCCGGAAGTGCTCCAGGTGCTTTAGGCGGAGTAATGGCTCTGAGGCTAGGGATCTGCACTGGCAATCGGAAGGTTGCGGGTTCGAATCCCGTAAATGCCAATAGGGACTCTGCTCTGTTGGGCCCTTGAGCACGGCCCTTAACCTGCAATTGCTGAGCGCTTTGAGTAGTGAGAAAAGCGCTATATAAATGCAAAGAATTATTATTATTTGATGATGTATTTCTGGCTGCATTTCTGGGGGTGGCGGAAGATCTGCCCATAAGGGCTCAGCAGCTACTGCTGCAGCACCTCTTGGAGGTGCCTGCAGATCCCAACAGGGCTGCACCAAACTCCAACTCCCATGAAGCCCTGCGGGAGTCCAAGGCAGCACTGCAACCCAGGGGGTTGCCATCTAGTGTCTAGTGTAGGGGAGGTAGCGCTCTGGCCAGGCTTGCTCCCCTGGTCCTCCCAGTGTGGAGGCATCCCGGTTGGGCAAGGGCCCCGGCCGCATGCTACAGTGTATATATGACAAATTATATTATTTGTTCAATGTTTTCTTCTGGTATTGTATTTAGTATTTTACATTAATTTATTGTCTTTTGTTCTATGCAATGCTTTGTATATCTTGTATTTATCTGTTCTTAATGTTCTATGCAGATATTATTTGTATCCAATGTTATATATACCCTGTTGTTCTTTCTGAGACTCTGTGAAGCTCCTTGAGCATGGGAAAGGTGCTATACAATTAAATGTATTGTTATTATTAATTTAGTTATTATTATCATAATTAATCCTGAAATAAATGAAATGGGTAAAGAAAATGGAAAGATGAATAGAATTAAAAAATCTGTGTGTTCATTGGAAAAAAAATGTTAAGAGGTGTAACCAGAGTTCAAAAATTCTAATGATCGATGCTATGTTCTGCTCTGTGAGCCTGCTATACTTATGTTTAGCATACATACATGCATACATCCATGTATTATGTCTTATACGACTTATTTAAAATCAAAGACTTGTTCCTGGCAGCTGTGACAATGTGCAGATTGTAAAAAGATACCTTAATGAAGGTTACTTTAATCTGTTTACTAATCACCCCCTGTAAAGCAGAAAGTGCTAAAATAGTGGAAGTGAACCTAAGCCATGTACAGTTTTAGTCAGTGGAAAGTGTGGGTATAAATCCTGTCACATCCTCAGTGAGACAAGCTGGAAAATGGACACATGGAACACCATCAAGCCCTGGCCTAAGAGAAATGCCTCTGACCCTTCCGAAAATGGACATGCAAATGTCAAAGACCACACTGACGTACTGTAAGACAAATGTATTGTTCAAAGGCTTCTCATTAGCTGGCATTACACTGTATTATTTAATGTGTACAGGGATAAGAAAAAGTATGCAAATCCTTTGGAATGACCTGCTTTTCTGCATGAACTGGTCACGAAGTGTGATCTGATCATCATATATGTCACACATAGGTAATAACAAACAAACAATTTTATTCTTTTATATCTTTATTGAACACACCCATCAAACATTCACAGTGTGCCGTGGAAAAAGTAACTGAACCCATAGATTTAATAAGCAGTCAAACCTCCTTTGTCAGCAATAACCTCAAACAAAGCACTTTCAGTAGCTGCATATGAGACCTGCACACCGTTCCGGAGGAATTTTGGACCATATTTCCTTGCAGAACTGTTTCAGTTCAGCTATTTCCTTAGGATATCTAGTGTGAATGGCTCTCCGGAGATCATTCCACAGTATCTCCATTGGGTTAAGGTCTGGGTTCTGACTGGGTCACTGCAGAAGCCAGATTTTCTTTTTTGAAGCCATCCTGTTGTTTAGGATCATTGTCCTGCTGCATTACCCAGCTTCTACTTGGCTTCAGCTTCACCCTGACATTATCCTGCAGGATACCTTGATAAACTTGGAAATTCACAGTACACAGTACTGAAGGACTCCAGTCTTTACCTCAGGTCACAGGATAATGTTGATGTCTCGCACACATAGAGCAAAACAGGAAGCACCAGGACTGTGCATGCATAGTAAATTCTGCATCAGCAAATGTGAAAAAAAAATCTGTCCATGTTCTGAAAGCAGGCTCTCTGTTACTAATTTATAGAGGAACTCCCACAAGACGTAACCTCAGGCAGTGTGCCAGTCCATCACAGGGCACATTTATAAACACATACAGGATCACAGGGTAGCCATAGCCTGGCTGTTTTGATTCAAGATAGAAACCAGCCCTGGACAGGACATCAAAATGATCGACCACAGGTACACAATCACCCGCGTCAATCCAGCTTAGCCTTATCTTGCAGGTCTTTGGAATATGGGATGACATTCCAGTCCTCAGAGAAAACCCAAGTAAGCACAAGGAGAATCAGCTTGCACCACGCAAGCAGTGCTTCGGCAGTAGAATTGATCCCAGATCCCTAAAGCTTTGAGAAAGCTGCTAATCGTCCTACTACCTGCCACACATGAAAACTGAGCATCAGAACAAACAACAAATGTCTGCAGTCAGCCTAAAGTATCTATCTATCTATCTATCTATCTATCTATCTATCTATCTATCTATCTATCTATCTATCTATCTATCTATCTATCTATCTATCTATCTATCTATCTATCTATCTATCTATCTATCTATCTATCTATCTATCTATCTTTGCCAGTGACTTCTGCCTCTTTGATCGGACAATTCACCATCCTGCCATCCTAACTGCCAACAAATACTCCAACTCCAGATCTCCTTTTCTCATCTGTCTGCTCCTCCACACTTTAGTATACGCTGGTCTGATAATCCCATCCCTGAGCTCATTGCTCCCTGGCCGCTAGTTACCTTTTAAGCTCTCCTTATGGACTCTTATGATTGAGATCAGAAATCACCTGCAGTTGCCTTCAGAATCTTTTTAAAACGATTTTCACTTCCTTATGATGGCTATGCCAATTGGGTGAACAGGAGCTCTTTCTTTTTGTATAGTGTAGTAGAAACTTGTATTTATTGATTATTATGTTTCATTATGTGAGTGTGTAAAGTTGACATTATGTCACCTAATTTGCACCTGCTTTGAAGTTTGCAAAAATATAAAAGCAACATATAATGTAATATTTTAAGAAAACATGGTGCTATGCTGCTGCAGCTGGTAGTGCTGCCACCTCACATCACTTGGATTCTGTTCTGTTGTTGGCTGGGATACCATCTCCATAGAATCTGGCAATTCCCCTGGTATACACATGGTCCTCTAGTCCAAAGTTTGATAGCTGACTCTCTGGTAAGAATGTGTTCTTTTATGTACCCTGTAGTCGGCTGGCATTGCTGAACATCATTAAGTGTGCATTCTAGTTCTACTATTAATGTCTGCTTTTTAGTTAATGCACATTGATATGATTGGCTATATGATGTCACTTTTTGTTTAATACATTTGCTGAACTGCATCTGTCCGTCAGTAGTTAAGTACATGACAAGTATCCTATCCACAATTGGCTCGTGTTTTTCACTATATAATGTCACACATGTGTGTCAGAGACTTACTCTCCAGGTTTAGCCCAGGCATGTAGTTCCACCCCAGACCAAGAGGGGGTGCTGCTGCTAACTATTGTTTTTCTTTTTCTCCATAGTACTGAGAAACTGTCCAATGAGGGAAATTGACTCCACCCCTTCTGGTCCACAAGTGCCAGGATGGAGGCGTCACTTTATGACCGAACAACCGAGAAGAAATGTTATGTTTTGATGTCATCAGGCATTTGTTTTCATTTTCCTTTAAAGTAAGTTGGAGGCCCAAAATTTATTTTGTTGAGTCTGTCATTTCCTAGGGCAGCAACAATAGTTAGGCTTTAACACCTTGTTTAGCCTGAATTGGATAAGTGGGAAATGGAAATAACTGAGTGACTCTTAAGTGTCAGGATATTGCATTACTGATTCTGGACAGCGCCTACCATTTGTTTAACTCAGTTCTTCCATTACAGATTCATGTGGCAGGTTCTAATCAAGCAGTACTGAGTGTAATGTCCTGAATTGGATGCCAATCTGTCAAATGTTATATGCACACATCCATCAGCACACGGTGATCAGAGTATCTCATATGTGAAGGATGGGCAGAGTGGCACAACAGACGCTGCTGTGCTATAGCTCATATACTCACAGAGAGCTTACTTTTTACAAGCTTTGTCCACACAAAAAGGGAGTGACTAGAAGCTGAACTCAAGTGTCTGGAACTCGTGAGGCAGCAGTGCTCACCGCATCCTGCATATTTTTATTTTGTAAAGATAGGACACCTTGTGGCAGTTCAGGTGAATGGATACATTTCATGGATAAATTTGCCATTTTTGGTCAGAGAAAAGCCAAGCAAAATGACACCTTTTATTGGCTAACTAAAAAGATTACAATATGCAAGCTTTCGAGGCAACTCAGGCCCTTTCTTCAGGCAAGATGTGAGATACATCTTGCCTGAAGAAAGGGCCTGAGTTGCCTCGAAAGCTTGCATATTGTAATCTTTTTAGTTAGCCAATAAAAGGTGTCATTTTGCTTGGCTTTTCTCTACATTCATAATGGCTTACATGGTACAACACCCTAGTACTACCATTTTTGGTCATCAATCTACACCAGTGCATCATGCTGTGTGGAGTACAAGTCAAAGGAGGTTATGCTTTAGTTATAAAACACAATAGCGAGGCTTCAGCTGGAGTACTGTGGTCAGTTTTGGTCTCCATATTACAAAAAAGACATTGCAGCACTAGAGAAAATCCAGAGGAAAGTGACTAGGCTGATCCTGTCACTAAGAGTTATAAGCTATGAGAAGAGTTTGAAGGAGCCAAATCTTTTCAGTTTAAGCAAATAAAGATTAAGAGCGGACATAAATTGAAGTGTCTAAAATTGTGAAAGGAATTAGTACAGTGGTTCCCAGGTGTTACTTTAAAATAAACACAGCAACAAAAAGATGGGGACACTTTTGGAAACTTGTTAAAGGCAGACTCTACACAAATGTTAGAAAGTTTTTCTTAACACAAAGAACCACAGACATGTGGAATAAATGATCACGTACTGTGGTGGAGAGAAGGATTTAAGGGACCTTCAGATGTGAACTTGATATTATTTTGGACATTCTGTGAATTCCACATGCACTTCAGAACAGGTCATCCACTTGAAGCTAAGCATGTTTGGGCCTGGCCAGTACTTGGATTTCAGACCATCTAGGAAAAGCTTGGGTGGCTGCTGGAAGAGAAGTTGGAGAGGTCAGCAGGAGGTGATTACCCTGTGGTCTGTCTGAATGTGGATCCCAGTGCAATGATGGGGACATTGTGCTGTAAAAATGGTGTCCTCCTTTGGATGAGACGTAAAACCGAGGTCCTGACTCTGTGGTCATAAAATATCCCTGGGAGTCCTTCCTAAAGATTAGGGCGTATCCCGATGTCCAGGCTAAATTGCCCTCTGTGGCCCCCTAATCATCCCTGTCTGTAATTGGCTATCTCTCTCACCCCTTCACCAATTAACAGCTAATGTGTGGTGAGCGTGCTGGTACAAAAATGTCTGCCATTGCATCTTCCAGGTGGATGCTACACATTAGAGGTGGTTGACGTGGCTCCCCACTCACTGAAGTGCTTACAGTAGTGAAAATAGCACTATATAAATGTAAAGAATTATTATTATTTTTAGGATAATAATAATAATAATTGTTGAGCAGAATGGTGTGTTTTCATCGTAGTTTTTCTAATGTTCCAAACTGAAATCATGTTTGCTTTTTTCCCTAAGAATACAGAAGCTACTGACCCTGAGGACTGACCACCTCTTAGACTTGTGCCCCGCCCTCCAAACCACCACAAGTGACATGTTTCTTTTTAACTAGCCACTACAGTCTGACATAAGCTGGATTTGTCTTGTCTTGTCGGTGTACACCGCTGGCATTAAGCATAACTCCAAATATCGACTACACATCCTTATCAGTAATAAGAGTTTCAACACTTCAGGGAACCCTACACTTTGTCATTTCTCCATGCTTTCTTTTTACAAGTGAATAAATACACTAAAGGTCATAAATCAGGGGTCCATTACATCAGTGTTATGAACGTCTTGTGTTCTCATAATCCTTTGTCTTGTGCCAAAGTGGGATGTGATCTGCGTCTAGTATGTAGTTATTGTTTTGATGTTCACAAAGGTTATGTTTTACTGTACATATTAAAGATGAACTAATCACTTTTCCATGTTGTTCTGATTGTTTCTCCTCTCCTGGTGGTTCTTAGGAGATACTGAAGCAAACTGATAAGTTGTAAAAACGAAAGCAACTCATTTGAATAACAAATTAATTAACATGCAAACCTCCCATCTTCATGAGGGGAGAAACACAAATATAATTATGGAGTATTGGCCCCCTCTGCAGGCAGTAAGCATCTTGCACATTAACCAGGTCAGAACTGTGCTTTGATTTTTATTTGCGCTTGTGTTTAAGGAGGTGCTATGGCAGTTGTTTTCCAGGTTCAGTCCTGGGGGATCCCTGTGGCTGCAGGCTTTGTTCCACAATGAGTGAATCATTTTAACACTAAATGATTGCGTTGTTTAATTAGCTGGGCTTTTTTCCTTTTCTCATTTGGCATTAGGAAAGAACAGTGTGAGACTGACATTTATAAGAATTATTCCTATTTATACCATAGTTTTCAGTTCTTGACCCTCTTTAGTAATTTTCATATTAATTTACCTTTACACTGTAGTTGCCCTCCTTAATTGTATCTTAAAAATGATAATTAAGAATGAACAAATTAGACACAGGTGTGAATGACAGTGAAAGCTGAAAGACTGTAGCTACAGTGGACTCATAAAATATATAGACCCTTTCACTTTTGGTGCACTTTATTATGCTGTAGATTTATTTTACATAGATAAATTTGCCATTTTTTGTCATCAATCTACACTCAATAACCCATTATAACAAAATGAAAACATGTTTTCAGAAAGATTTGCAAATTTATTAAAAATCAAAAACTGAAATTTCTCCTTGATATTAAGTATTAAGTTTGCTGTGGCACTCCAAATTGTGGTCAGGTGCATCCTGATTGATTTAATTAGCCCTGAGATGTGTCTAAAATTTGATTGGAGTCCACCTGGGGCAAACTGTATTGATTGGATATCAGTTGGACAGGCATACATCTGTAGATATAAAGCCTGACATTTACCACTGCATACCAGGACAAAAACCAAGCTGTGAAGTCCAAGGAGATCTCTGTAGACCTCCATGATCAAAGTGTGGTGAAGAATAGAACAGGCCAAGCTTTAAGTGTTCCCAGGAGTACAGTGGCCTTGGTAATTGTGAAATGGATGAAGTTTGAAACCACCAAACTTAACTTAGTAACTGGGCAAGGAGAACCTTGGTCAGGGAGGTGACCAAGAACTCAATGGTTACTGTAACATAGCTTCAGAAGAACCCTGCTGAGATGGGAGAACCTCTTGGAAGGATGACCATCCCAGCAGTGCTCCATCAATCAGACTTTCACAGTAGAGAAAATATATATTGAAGTAATTCTTACAGCACAGAACTCTAGACACTATGTCTGGCAAAGACCAGCCACTGCCTGTCACTTGTCTAATACCATCCCATACATTTTGGGGAAGCATGGTGGTGGCAGCGTTATGCTATGAGGTGCTGCTCAGTGGCAGGGACAGGGAGACAGGTCAGAATTGAGAGAAGAATGAATGCAACTGTAGAGAAAGGTTCTGCTCCAGAGTACACACAACCTTAAACCGGGTAGTGGTTCACCTTTCAGCATGACCTTGATCTGAATTGATTGATTTGCCTATTCCAGCACACTCAAAATTGTATTTCATAGGCCATAGGTTCCAAACCTATGAAAAAGAAGAAGTGGGCTCTGAAAGCTTGGTGGATGCATTGAACAGTTGGCCACTGAGTTCAAATCCTGCCCTTCTCTATGTGGTATTTCTACACCAGGGTATTTCTGACCCTGTGTGCATTTGGGTTTCCCAGGTTCATCAAATTTCCTTCCAGATTCCAAAGACTCTGAATTGGCCCAGCATGAATGAGTGTGAGAGTGCCCTTGGAGTAGACCTGGCACCTTGTTTGGGAATGGTTGCTGCCTTGTGCTCAGTGCTACCATGATAGACTGCAGTGACAGCAACTGTTTGGAAATACAATAAATAGGTTGATAGATAAATATCTTTGTCTAATAGGCAAATATGGTGAGTTAAAGTGGTCTACCACAAGAGGACTCATATAGTCCAGGACTAATCTCTCATAGCTCTCATAAGTGCCACTGGTCTGTAGTCATTGGGTGGAGAGGCGCCTGCTGTCTTTGGAACAATGCAGGATGTTTTCTGCAAAAGTGACGGTTTCTGAAGCCATAGGTACAAACTGAACAGGTGACAGAAGACACCACAAAGTTGGTCAGAACAGGCCTTAAAAAGTACTAATATTAGATTAGATTACATTAGATTTCTTCTTCTTCTTCTTCTTTCGGCTACTCCTGTTAGGGGTTGCCACAGCGGATCATCTTCTTCCATATCTTCCTGTCTTCTGCATCGTGTTCTGTTACACCCATCACCTGCATGTCCTCTCTCACCACATCCATAAACCTTCCTCTTTTCCTCTTGCCTGGCAGCTCTACCCTTAGCATCCTTTTCCCAATATACCCAGCATCTCTCCTCTGCACATGTCCAAACCACCCGCAA
Source organism: Erpetoichthys calabaricus (assembly GCF_900747795.2). Lineage (NCBI taxonomy): Eukaryota > Metazoa > Chordata > Cladistia > Polypteriformes > Polypteridae > Erpetoichthys > Erpetoichthys calabaricus. The sequence continues at coordinate 211,001,647 of NC_041398.2, read as the reverse complement.
TCTCGCCTCTCTGACTTTGTCTCCCAACTGTCCAACTTGAGCTGACCCTCTAATGTCCTCATTTCTAATCCTATCCATCCTCATCACACCCAGTGAAAATCTTAGCATTTTTAACTCAGCTACCTCCAGCTCTGTCTCCTGCTTTCTGATCAGTGCCTCCATCTCCAACCCATATAACATAGCTGGTCTCACGACCGTCCTGTAGACCTTCCCTTTCACTCTTGCTGATACCCGTCTGTCACAGATTACTCCTGCCACTCTTCTCCACCCATTCAACCCTGCCTGCACTCTCTTTTTCACCTCTCTTCCACACTTCTCGTTACTCTGTACTGTTGATCCCAAGTATTTAAACTCATCCACCTTCGCCAGCTCTACTCCCTGCATCCTCACCATTCCACTGACCTTCCTCTCATTTTCGCACATGTATTCTGTCTTGTTCCTACTGATTACACTACACTGTTCCTACTAGATTACATTAGACAAGCTTTATTAATTCAAGGAGAAATTCAGATGCATACAGCAGCAGATACATAAAAACAAGGACAAATAATAGCCAATCAATCAATCAAACAATATGTAAATAAAAAATAAATAAATAAATATCGTTCAGATATGCCAAAAAGGTATTTCAAAATAAACTTAATGAATGCCCCAGGAGGAAGCATTGAAATGCCTGACAGCAGTGGGCAGAAAAGACCCCCAGAGGCGCTTCTTAGCACATCGTGGGGGAATGAGCTTGTGGCTAAACATGCTCCAAGATAGCACCACCTGGAGGGGATGGAGGGAATTTTTCATGATGGCATCCAATTTTACCAGCATCCTCTTTTCTACAACAGCTTCCAGTGTGTCCAGGGTCGTCCTGTGATTGAGCAGGCTTTCCTGATAAGTTTGTTCAGGCCTTGTGATTCTTTTGAGTTCACATTGCTTCCCCAGGACACTGCAGTGTAGAACAACATGCTGGCTATGGCTACTATGGACTGAAGGAACATTTCTAGTAGCTTGGTACACACATCAAAAGTGAATCCTGAGTTTCCTTAGCAAGGACAGTCTGTTCTCACCCTTGTTATACAGAGCCACTGTGTTGTCACGCCAGTCCGGTTTGCTGTATATATGAACCTTTAGGTATTTGTAGCTCTGCACTACTTCCACATCCTCACCCTGGATGGTGAAAAGTCTTGGAGGCTCCTTGGCACACCTAAAGTGCACCACAAGCCCTTTTGTCTTGCTGATGCTGAGTTGCAAGTTGTTGTCCATGCATCACAAGACTAAGCCCACCACAACCTTCCTGTATTCATCTCCATTACTAATGCAGCCAATGATGAACAAGTCATCTGAAAATTTCTGTAAATGTCAAGCACTGGTATTGTACTGGAAGTCTGTTGTGTAGAGGATAAACAGGAAGGGGGCCAGGACAGTTGAGGTGCTCAAGTATTGCAAACCACCATTTCTGACACACAGTCCCTCAGCCTCACAAACTATTGTCTTTTGGTCAGGTAGTCCATGATCCAGGAGATAATAGGGTATCAAGATTCAAAGGCTTGAGCTCTTTTTTCCAGTTGATGAGGAAGAATTGTGTTAAAGGCACTGGAAAATTAAAGAACATGATCCTGACTGTGGTCCTGGCTTTGTTCAAGTGGGATTAGGCTCTGTGGAGCATGTACTGTAGATGAGAGCATCTTCCATGCTGTAACAGATTGAGGTGTGGTCCACCTCTTGAACCCTCAGGTACCACTCTGCACACCAGGTGGATGTATAAATAGTATTTATTTTACTATTAAATCGTGCACAAAGCACTCTCCACACCACACTACTCATAAACACAATTCTCTTACTACACAATACTCTCTCCTCCTCGCCCAGACACTTGCCACCCTACCTCCCAGCTCAGCTCAATGTCTGGGCTTTCCCACAGTCCTTTTATATGCCCTGACCCGGAAGTGGTTCCTGGCCAAATCCACAAGTCCTTATTCCCTCCGGGTCAGGGTAAACAGTCCTTTTCTTCACCCCAGGAGCACGTCGTTCCTTCCTGTCACGTGACCGCGACGTACTCCCGGGTTATAGGGCACATAAGAGCCCACGAGCCCCCCTACAGCGACTCCCGGTGGTCCCCAAGGTATCCAGCAGGGCTGTGTATACAAACTACATAGTCCATGAGGCCCTGCTGGAACTCGGGGCACGATCATGCTGTCCGGAGGGCTCCTCCTGGCGGCCTGGGGGTGGCGACCGGAGTCTGTAGCCGGCCGTCCATCACAATGCCTATATATGTCTGATAGGCAAACTGTGGAGAATCCAGATGTTCTGAAACCAGGGACTATAGCTGTTTAAGGACCAGCATCTCAGTGGTCTTCATGATGTATGAAGTAAGAGAAACTGGTCTGAAGTCCTTGGAATCACTGGAATGACCATTCTTTGGCAATGGGACTACACATGATGTTTTCCACAACTAGGGAACCTTCTGCAAATTCAGTGAAATTGAGAACAGGTGTTGTAGGACCACAGAGAACTGGTAGGCACATGTTTTCAGCACCCTGCGGCTGATTCCATCCGGCCCTGAAGCCTTGTTTAAGCAGAGTTTTCCCAGCTCTCTCTTCACTTCATCAATAGAGACACAAAGTCTGGAGAATGAGGAAGAGCTAGAGAGCACAGGTTTGATGTTATTTTGGGCAGCTGACAGCTGGGATTCTAGAACTTCCTCAGCTTGCAGGCTAACAGTGTTGGGGGTGGGCTGTATTGATAAGAAAGAGTCAAACCTGTTGAAGAACTGGTTCAGTTCATTAGCTCTGCTCTCGTCCCCTTCTTCTCCATGTATAACAGCCTGCGTGTAGCCAGTGATAATCCTCATCTCATTCCACAGTTCCTTCATGTTGTTTTGTTGTAATCCGTGCTCAAGTTTGTATTTGTACCAGGCTTTCCCCTTTCTGAACTTCTTATTGAGTTCTGACTGCACCCACTTGATTTCATCTTTACCTCCAGATTTGAAGGCTCTGTTCTTTCTATTCAATGGGGCTTTCAAGTCTTTTGTGATCCATGATTTGGTGTTGGGGAAATAGCATACTGTCTTTTTGGGGACTATGTTATCCCCACAAAACCTGATGTAGTTTGTAATACAGTGGCTGAGACCCTCAATGTCCTGGCTATGTGACTTACAAAGCATGTCCCAGTCAGTGTTTTCAAAGGCATCCTTTTGAGCCTCCTCAGCCCCTGCTGTCCATTCCTGCAAGGTCCTAGTGGTGGCTGTCAGCCCCGCACAACGGGTTTATATGCAGGTATGAGCTATACCAAATTATGGTCTAATCAGCCTAAAGGTAGTGCCACACACGTGTGATTAGGGGGCAGCCAAAGGGCCTGATTGAGTGCGAAAGAACAAAAGATGGGGGATTAGAACAGAGTATTAATGCATTTCTCCCTTCCTCAACAGAAAAAATGAAGAGAGCATACCTTCCGCTAGTCTCACAGGATAAACTCTGTTCCGGCTCCATCGGATGACTCCACTTCCAGGTCCCTTTCCATGGATGTCTCTTCCGCAGAATGATGACTTCACTCCCTGTCCCTTACCAATTACCTCATTTCTGGCTCCTGATTATAACGTTGTCTCCGTCCCTCATTATCAACATCATTTCCATCGATACTCAATACCATTTCCTGTTTGAAATTTTACTTCCTGCCATTTATGCATAAAAGAACCGCAAATCTTTATTTCATTGTCAAATATCTGATTTATTTAATTTTGACCTCAGTTTCAGTCCTTCACGATTTCTCGGATTGACGAACATTATACAGGGAATTCCCCCAACCCTTAATCTGTTTTGTTGGTGTTTTATTTCATCACAGTGGCAAAGCAACCGAGGTATATTCCTCTTTAACACTGGCATACAACAAGTCCAGGGTCCTTTTTTCTTTAGTTTTACAGTCCACAGACTGGTAAAAATTTGTGAGGGTGGAGGAAAGTTAAATATGGTTAAAGTCCCCAGAAATTGTAATGAAAGCATTGGGATGATCAGTAGTAAGTTTGTTAATTACAGTGAAGCAGATGAGACTTCTGAGTTTGCATTCCCCTTGGCTCCTGATCAGCACTGAAAGCTCATCCATTTTATTCACCAGCGATCTTATATTTCCCATGATAATCCAAGGCAGGTAAGGTCTGTACCTCCTTCTCTTGTTGCGGAGCTGGGCACCTGCTCTCTTCCCCCAACATTTCCGCTGTAGCTCTGCTGGCAGCCAGGCGATTAGCTCCGGTGCTTTGGGAGACAAAGTGCGCAAATCCAAAAGCTGCTGTCGCATGTTAGTGAGGGCTAGCCCTTTCTCACACTTTCCGTTATCCATACTTTAAAAAAAAAATAGCAACAAAATAGCAAACAACAACAAAGACAAACAAACATACATGGGAGCTGCTGTTGCAGGCAGCAGAAGTGGCATCTTTTGAATTATCATTACAGTACACCTTACCAAAATGTAATTTACTTATCATGATACAATCCTAAAAAATTAATAAAACTTTTTTTACATTCTGTCACAAAAATAATAATAATTCATTACATTTATATAGCGCTTTTCTCAGTACTCAAAGCACTATCCACACAGGGAGGAACCAAACCCACAATCTTCCACAGTCTCCTTACTGCAAAGCAGCAGCACTATCACTGCGCCACCTGGGGTGGTGGTAGTGGCACAAATGGGGGCTCTGAGGTGAGGGATCTGCGTCGGTAATTGGAAGGTTGCCGGTTCGAATCCCGTAAATGCCAGAAGTGATTCCACTCTGTTGGGCCATTGAATAAGGCCCTTAACCTGCAATTGCTCCATCCTGGGTATGCCGTTATCTTGCTTCCAGCCCTGCAAGCAGGTCCTCCAACTTGTAATTGTGGGTTGGTGGCAGGATTACAATCCAGCCACTGTAAAAAAATCACACTCACAATGTTCAATTCCATCTGAGGTGCACCCGTTGCACGGCTGTACTTGGGTCCTAATTGAGTTCCTGAGGTGGTTTGTCATGTGGTGGGTGCAGCAATGTGCCGTATCAGTGCATGCTCCCAAACTGCCTCTCCTCTAACAAAAAATACATTAGTACTTCACTTACACATAAGACCTCAGTAATGTATCCACACATGTTTTTATCACTCAATTCATACTTAAATCCTGACCCAAAGCAAAACTTATCCACTGCTGAATTCTTCCCAGGCTGAGTATACGACAGTACAGAGCAGCCATCACCTTCTTTGGTCCCAAAGGTAAGTAGAAGCTTCCTTTCATTTCAGCCATTCTGGATTGCCTACATTCTAGCCACCAACCTGTCCCCACCAAAACTTTCCACCCCCACCAGTCATTGTTACAACTATAACAGGACCCTTGTGATCACTGATATGTTGCCATTCTTGGCGCAGTTGTTGAGTGGCAGAAAACAAAATGGAAAATAACTGCTATCTGTGTGCCCACACAGAACACGAAGTGTGAACAAGAGGGAGATGGAGAATAGAAAAAAAGACATCCTGCACCACAAAACACCTTTTTTTTTATGTACACAATACAGGAGGAAATGAAGCTTCCACCTATCCGGCCAGCCACAAGGGATTAAAATGTGTTGAGACAACACCTGCACACTGTTGAGCTGAATTAGCCCAATCTGCAAATTAAAAGAACCAAATTAATTAAAAAATATACAACTAATAAAATTAGCAAGATTTGTAAATCACATTTACATATACAAAATAAATAATGATCACCATCCTCAATCACAATGCAAAGTCTGCATAATGAACAATTAAAATATCTCCACAATGTCACTCTGACGTTAATATTACCTGGCTATGCCTTTTTTCCGTCCATCACAGCACACCAATTAACAGATTGTTGGCAGTGTATGTAAGCCAAGCAATTAGCACCACACTCACAATGGCAGCTGTAGGCAAAAACAAAGCAGGCAGCAGAGCTCAGTTTAACAAGCTGGGATACAAGATAGGCAGGACATCATTGCTGCTTCACAGCTCCAGGGCTGATCTCAGATTGGAATCCCTCTCTATGTGGAGTCTCCACGTTCTCCTCCAGTCTGTGTAGGCTTTTCTCAGGGTACTCCAGTTTTCCTTCTGCATCCCATATGTGTGCCTGCTGTGTTAGGTGATGACTGTAAGGTAGTTTGGTGTGAGTATGGGTGTGTGTGCATGAAGGAGTCCTGCACCTGAAGTACTGTGTGCAGTTCTGGTGTCCAACCTACAAAAAAGACATAGCAGTGCTATAAAAGGCCAGAGGAGACCAACAAGTCTGATTCCAGGACTGCAGGGGAGGAGTTTTGAGGAAGGAATTAAGGAGTTGAACCATTTCAGTTTAATCAATTTGAGATTACATGATTGAAGTGTTTAAAACTATGAAAGGAATTAGTTCAGAGAACCTAGGCTGTTACTTGCAAATGAGTTCAAAAAGAACACAGGGACACATGTTGGAAATTTGTTAAGGCTAAGTTTAACACAAACGTTAGGAAGTTTCCCTTCACACAATGACCTATAGACATATGAAGTAAATAAACAAGAAGTGTGGAGGACAGTAGGACTCTAGTGACATTCAAAACTTGACTTGATGTTGTTTTGGAGGAATGAGGTGGATAGGATGCATGGTGTCACATATACACGTTTGTGGATCACCCTGAACAAGGTACTACCACTCCAGCCTGAGAGAGGGTGCTAGCAGTAACCTTCTCCTCTGTTCTTCTCTATGCAACACTGAAAAGATGTCCTGTGAGGGTAATTGTCTCCACCCCTTCCGGTCTCCCGCCTTTAAAGCCTTCTGCTGCTGCCAGAGGGACACAGTCAGTTCTGAATCGACCACATCATAGAGCAGAGCTCCCCAAAATCTAGTGGAAGATGATTGTCAAAGTGAGACGGCTTTGTTTGCCTGAGTTTTTTCTGTTCTGTTGAATTTAGTGGTGTGCATAGCGGTCTTTTAGTTTTGTTTTGTGACTGAATTAAATGAGGATGACCATGTTGGCACTCCCAACATTTTCCTGTGGGCACATGCAGTGCCTTATTAGACCACAATGGCCAGTTTTTCTAATGTTCTAATGTTTTAAAATGTGTAAATACTCAATGTGAAATTCTGACAGGTTTGTCAAATGGAAAACAGGGATAACTGTAGTGCACTGTTTGTTTACTAAGTGACTAAAGTGACCACGTTTTTACTGTTTTCATTGATGTTTTGTAAATTTTATTAAAACCCAACTAAATGTTTATTAAAGTCTTGTTATATAGCAATAACAAAGTAGCCCTGATTCTACATTCTTACAGCAAGAAGGCTGGCAAATTTTAACTGGGACAACATTCTAACTCGAAACCATATAAATTATGAATCTTATTTTTCATTAAATAATAGAATATCTAAATTACTGAAGCTTGTCATGCAATGTCCCTTAATGTGCTAAGACATGACAGCAGTTGAAGAAATGCATGGTCTAGATGTTGAATAAGGCAGATTACAAGTGACAGATATTATTCTGTTTCTATCACTGGTTAACCAAAATGCTCTTTCATATATTAAAAATAAATCATGTTTGTTTCTTCTAGGTTATTCTTCCAATTAACTTCAGGTTGGGAAATTTACAAATATCATATAAGGTGAGCTGCAGTGGGCTGGCGCCCTGCCCAGGATTTGTTCCTGCCTTGCACCCTTTGTTGGCTGGGATTGGCTCCAGCAGACCCCCGTGACCCTGCGTTAGGATATAGCAGGTTGGATAATGGATGGATGGATGGATGTAAGATGAGTATGAAAAATAAAAAAATAGAAGCTAAGTGATTCCTTGAAGAAGGAGTCCCATGAGGTATGCTAGTTATTTTTCCGGTATGATGAATGTTTTAATAAAGCTGTTTTGTGCTTATGGATGATTTCTTAAAATTCTAATTAGTAGCTGTGCACTTTTTTCCAAATATGTACCTGCCTATTGACTTAATATTTTAGTTGGTTGGTCCTTACAGAGCTCATGTGTGGTCAGGGGACAAGACCTTGAAGCTGTTGCCTTGGCAGGGGGCGGAATCTAGACAAAAGGAGTTCTGGCTACTTGGTGGTTATCAAATCCATTAGGTTAATATGTACTTAGAATGTTTCACAGTCTGTGGCAAATAAGGGCGCTCTCGTCCCCTTGAACCCTCAGACGACACGTCAGACACCTGATACAAGTCCAATATTTTGACTTTTTATTATAATAAATGTGCCCTAAGCACTTCCACTCCACAACACTCCAGTAATAAATCAATATTCAAACACAATACCAACTCCTCTACTCCTCCCAGCAGCTCTGTCGCACTCCCTCCCAACTCCGGCTCAGGCTGCTGGGGTTACCCATAGTCCCTTTACACTTCTTGACCCGGAAGTGTTTCTGTCCCTCAGTCCATGTGACTCTTAACACTTCCGGGTCAGATGAAAACTCCTTTTCTTCAACCCGGAAGTACGTCATTGCTTCTGTCCCCTCGACTGTGAAGTACTTCCGGGTTATAAGGCAAATAGAAGTCCCTGGGCCTCCCTGCAGCGTCCCCTGGCGGTCTCCATGGTATCCAGCAGGGCTGTGAAGGGAAACTCCAAGGTACATGATGCCCAGCTGGAACCCGGGGCATCTCCACGTTGCAGGGAGGGCTCCACCTGGCGGCTTGGGGGTATTGGCCGGGATAAGCTGCCGGTCATAGTCCACAATATATATATTGTAGCAGATAGAGGCGTGGAGCCACCTCTAACACCCTCAGGTACCACTTCAAACACCGTATACAAGTACAAGATTCTTTATTTGTACTGTAATCACGTGCACAAAGCACCTTCCACTCCACACTCATAAATCACAATAAACTCTCTTCAATAAACCAATCCTCCTCGCCCAGACACTTCGCCCTCCTACCTCCCAGCTCAGCTCAGTGTCTGGGCTTTCCCACAGTCCTTTTATACACCCTGACCCGGAGGTGTTCCTGTCCAATCAGTCCACAGTTCCTTATTCCTTCCGGGTCAGGGTAAACAGTCCTTTTCTTCAACCCGGGAGCACGTCGTTCCTTCCTGTCACGTGACTGTGACGTACTCCCGGGTTATAGGGCACATAAGAGCCCACGAGCCCCCCTACAGTGACTCCCGGTGGCCCCCAAGGTATCCAGCAGGGCTGTGTATAAACACTACATAGTCCATGAGGCCCTGCTGGAACTCGGGGCACGATCATGCTGTCGGGAGAGCTCCTCCTGGCGGCCTGGGGGTGAGGGCCGGAATATGTAGCCGGCCATCCATCACAATATATATATATGGAATGGCATTATTGGGGCACGTTGAGGAGTTTGACATTTTAAATCCATCCTCATGGGATTCATATGCAGAGAGACTGAACTTTTTTCTGGAAGCTAACAAAGTAATAGGCTCTGACCAGAAGCGTGCAGTGCTGCTGAGTGTGATTGGAAGTAATATGTTTGAAGTTGTTAGGTCACTCATCTCCCCTGCTAAACCCAGTGACAGGTCTTATCAGGAAATTGTAACATTGTTAAAAAATCATTTTGCACCCACCCCTTCAGGAACAGTTGAGCGACTTCATTTTAACAGGAGGGACCAAAAGCCAGATGAAAGCATTGCAGCTTACATTGCAAAACTTCAAAGGCTGTCTGATTTGTAATTTTGGTAACAGTTTGGATTCCTTTCTGAGAGACAGACTCATATGTAGGGTCAGAGATGAGGCTCTTCAGTGGCAGCTCTTAGCAAAATTAAATTTAACATTTGCCTTAGCTCAGGAAGAAGCACTTGCCTGTGAAGCTGCATCAGTACACTCAAAAGAAATACAGGACTCATCTATTAAATTGTGCACATCAGACACCCATCAGCAGCAAAATAGAGACCCAAAAAGCAAAATCTTAATTCCTACACTTAGACACTTTGGACCTCACTCAAGGAAATTGCAATAGTTGTGGGGAGAACCACAGGCATGATGTTTGTCGTTTCAGAGAAGCTGTGTGTCACAAACGTAAGTGCCATGGGCATCTACAGAGAGTATGTTTCTAGGGGGCTTATCCAGTGAAAGGTAAGCCAGCAAGTGCAAGTACATTTCACAAAGTATAACAAAGAGGCAGTGCAGCCGCAGAGAGGTTTGAAGATGGACCTGATGATACAAGTGTCCGTTCTGCAGAAATCAACAGTGTGGGAGCTTGTACAACCAGACACAACACATATACTCGTGTCACATTACAAGGAGTTCCGTGCAGGATGGAAGTGGACTCAGGATGTTAGTATTCCTTAATCTCAGAGGAGACCTACCAAGCATTATGGCCAGTGAATGCTCCTCATATTGTACCCTGTGATAAAACAAACAAAATGTTACCGTACTGGGTGCCTGTTCAGTCAAGGTACATTATAGGAAGGACAGAGGTTATTTACACCTTATTATTGTTGAGGACCAAAACGCCAGTCTACTTGACAGAGAGTGTTTTAAACCCCAAGGAATTCAGTTAACAGAAATACACAGCCTTGTCACTGATCCAATAGTCAGTACTAAAAAATTTTAGTTGTGTGAAGAGGGTTTGGGCAAATTTAAGGGTGCACTAGTCTTCTTTTCATTTGGACCTCAATGTAGCACCCATACGTTTAAAACCAGGACCTGTTGCTTTTGCTCTCCGCCCAAAAATAGAAACAGAGCTCAATCATACAGTCATGGCCGAAATTATTGGCACCCCTGGAATTTTCCTTGAAAATGCACCATTTCTCCCAGAAAATTGTTTCAATTACAAATGTTTTGGTATACACATTTATTTCCTTTATGTGCACTGGAACAACACAATAAAACAGAGAAAAAAAGCCAAATCTGACATCATGTCACACAAAACTCAAAAGCCAGGCTGGACAAAATTATTGGCACCCTCTACTAAATATTTGGTTGCACGCCTTTTGGAAAAAATAACTGAAATCAAGCACTTCCTATAACCATCAACAAGCTTGTTACACCAATCAACTGGAATTTCCGACCACTCTTCTTTTGCAAATTGCTCAAGATCTGTCAGATTTGAAGGACGCCTTCTCCCAACAGCAATTTTGAGATCTCTCCATAAGTGTTCAGTCGGATTTAGATCCGGACTCATTGCTGGCCACTTCAGAACTCTCCAGCGCTTTGTCTTCAACCATTTCTGAGTGCTTTTAGAGGTATGTTTGGGGTCATTGTTCTGCTGGAACACCCAAGACCTCTGACGCAGACCCAGCTTTCTGACACTGGGCCCTACATTGCGCCCCAATATTTTTTGGTAGTCTTCAGATATCATGATGCCTTGCACACAGTCAAGGCATCCAGTGCCAGAGGCAGCAAAACATCCCCAAAACATCTTAGAACCTCCACCATGTTTGACTGTAGGTACTGTGTTCTTTTCTTCGTAGGCCTCATTTCGTTTTCTGCAAACAGTAGAATGATGAGCTTTACCAAAAAGTTTTACTTTGGTCTCATCTGTCCACAAGGCATTCACCCAGAAGGATTTTGGCTTCCTCAAGTACATTTTGTCAAACTCCAGTCTGGCTTTTTTATGTTTCTATGTCAGCAGTGGGGTCCTCCTGGCTCTCCTGCCATAGCGTTTCATTTCGTTCAGATGTCGACGGATAGTTCAAGCTGACACTGTTGCACCCTGAGTCTGCAGAACAGCTTGAATATGTTTTGAAGTTGATTGGGGTTGTTTATCTACCATTCGGACTATCCTTCGTTGCAGTCTTTTATCAATTTTTCTCTTCCGTCCACGTCCAGGGAGATTAGCTACAGTGCCATGTGTTGTGAACATCTTGATTATGTTGTGCACAGTGGACAAAGGAACATGAAGATCTCTGGAGATGGACTTGTAGCCTTGAGATTGTTGATATTTTTCCACAATTTTTGTTCTCAAGTCCTCAGACAATTCTCTGCTCTTCTTTCTGTTCTCCATGCTTAGTGTGGCACATTCAGACACACAACAGAAAGGTTGAGTCAACTTTTCTCCATTTTAACTGGCTTCAGCTGTGATTGCTATATTGCCAGCACCTGTTTCTTGCCACAGGTGAGTTCAAACGAGCATCATATGCTTGAATTAAAACGATTTACCCACAATTTTGAAAGGGTGCCAATAATTTTGTCCGGCCCATTTTTGGAGTTCTGTGTGACATGATGTCAGATTTGGCTTTTTTTCTCTGTTTTTTTGTGTTGTTCCAATGCACATAAAGGAAATAAACATGTATATACAAAAACATTTGTAATTGCAATAATTTTCTGGGAGAAATGGTGCATTTTCTGGGAAAATTCCAGGGGTGCTGATAATTTCGGCCATGACTGTATAGTGAAGCAGGGTGCACTAGTTTCTGTAACTCACCCCATTTGGGCCACCCCTATTGTTCCTGTATTAAAACTGAATGGTGAGGTTTGAATATGTGTTGACTACAAATCCACAATTAATAAGGCATTACAGGAGCACCCATACCAGATTCCACCCAGCAATCAGTTGCTTACTACATTAGCAAAAGGAGGAGTTTTTGTAAAGCAAGACCTGGCACAAGCATATCAACAATTGCCAGTAGATGATGCAGCTGCACAGACCATAATTACTCACAAAGGTGCATTCAGAGTTGCTTGCCTGCAGTATGGGGATTTTATTGCTCCTGGGATTTTTCAGAAACTGATGGATGACCTCCTTTCAGACCTCACGGAAGTGGTTCCTTATTTTGAGGATATTTGCAGAGACCATGCAAGCCTTAGCTGAAAAGCTGTATTTTGTACTACAACGATTTGCCGATGTAGGCTTGAGACTAAAAAAAGACAAATGTGTGTTTGGTGTATCAAGTGTAGAGTTCCTAGGGTTCAGAGTTGATGCTGAAGGAATTCATCCAGTTACCACAAAGGTTAAAGCGATCCCTGAGACTCCAACACCAAGTAATAAACAGGAGCTGCAAGAATTTCTGGGACTGCTAAACTTTGATCATTCATTTCTAAAAGATAAGACCACTGTGGCAAAGCCACTTCACAGACTACTGGATAAAAATGCCATTTGGAAATAGTTTGACACCCACAAGAGAGCTTTTAATGAACTTAAAAAGTTGCTATCGTTAGATAGTATTTTAGTGCATTATGACTTGAACAAACCACTTAATCTCACCTGTGATGCTTCCCCCTACGGAGTAGGAAATGTTCTGAGTCACACAGTAAGCTGCAGCCGTGAAGCTCCAATTGTATATTACTCGAGGACTATGACCAACACAGAAAGAAATTATTCAGAAATTGACAAAGAAGTATTGGCTATTGTTACAGGATTAAAAAAACAATTCATGAGTACCTGAATGGTAGGAGTTTCACAATCATCACAGACCACAAACCATTATTGGGGCTGTTTAAAGGAAATGGGCTTACACCACAAATAATTTAACCTCACATGCTCAGTGTGGTCATTACTGTTAAATGCATATGACTATGAACTTCAGTATCACCTAGGAAAAGAAATTACTAATGCAGAAGCGTTAAGGTGTTTACCCTTCAGGACCCCAGAATTTGAAATTCCTTCAGTATTGGAAGTTCTTATGCTGGAATCTATCTGCAGACCCCCCTTGCAGGCATCTGATATCGTATGCATGATGACAACAGATCCAGTGTTAGCCCATGTACGGAACTGGGTGTGTAAGGGGTGGCCAAAGGGATAAATAGGGAAGGACATCAAGCCCTTTGAAAGGCGTCAGCATGAGCTGTCTTCATATAGGGGCTGTCTTTTATGGGGAAACAGAGTAATAATTCCACAGAAGGCACAAACCTTAGTGCTCGCTGCTCTGCATGAAGGTCACCCTCGTATGGTAAATATTAAGGCTCTTGCCAGGAGCTATTTATGGTGGCCTAAAATGGATGAACAAATAGAAGGATGGGTAGCTAGCTGTACTTCATGTCAAACTACATGGCATGCTCTGACCAAAACTGTTAGTCACCCATGAGAGGTAACCAAGAACCCATTGGTCATGACTGCACATTGATTTCGCTGGACCTTATCAAGGGCAAACTTCTTTTTCTCATTGTTGATTCCTTCTCAAAGTGGTTAGAGGTCAGCCCTGTTTTTGTTGCAACATTAGCTGCGGTCATTCAGATATTAAGAAAGTTGTTTGCCACACATGGACTTCCGAATACAACTGAGTCTGATAGTGGTGCACAGTTTACTTCGAAGGAGTTCCAGGTATTCCTGGAGCGTAATCTCATTCATCATATCAAGACAGCTCCATTTCACCCATCGTGAAATGGCCAAGCTGAATGCATGGTGCAAACTACTAAAGACGCACTTAAAAGAATTGTGGTCGGAGACTGGTATGTTAGACTGTCAAAGTTCCTGCTGCAACAGCATGTACAGTAACTCCTTGTTCCAGTACAGGATACAGTCCAGCAGAACTATTGATGAACTGGAAACTTAAAACATGCTTAGATCGTCTCCACCCGGATCTAGCATCAGATTTGCAAAGAAAGAAGGAGTTTCAGTTTTGTAAAGTAACACACAGTCCAACAAGACAGTTTAAAGCAGGGGATAGCGTGTATGCAAGAAATTATGCAACAGGGCCTCAGTGGATGTTAGCAATGGTAGTAAGAGCTATGGAGTCAGTATATTACGAGGTGAAAACTGATGATGGACGAATAATTATGAGTCACACCGACCAAGCTTAGAGGGCGAGTAACTAACTCAGTGCCTCAGGAGATTGAGAGCAAACTGGAAAATCATGAGGAGCACTATAACACACTGCCAGTCACATCCCAACAATCCCATGACACCTGATCAGATTCAGGAGGAGCCCACTGAAGTTACTCCAATCCGGGGCCTGTCAGATGTTGGAAGTGGAGCGTCCTAAAAGAATAACTCGCCAGACAGCCTTTCTAAAGGATTATGTTATCTAGGGGGGAGGGATGTGATATATTGCCTAGTATTAGTTCATGCCAGTAGATGGTGCTGTTTGTTTCATGTATAATTCCAATTGGGTTTTTTTTTTTTAATTTGACGTTTATTCTTGTTGATTGTATGTTTTGGCCAAATTGTAATATGCAGAGTTCAGAAAATAAATGGAGTCTTTTTCCAGGATATTCATCTGGGTTGAAACTCACTTCAATAAATAATACCTTCAGCTTTGCCTGATGTATAATGCCTAACGCTGACCGGGATTTTATTGAATAGACGAGGAAGGGACATTTATCTGTTCTCATCCTCTTAGATTTGAGTGCCGCATTTGACACCATTGATCATAATATTCTTAAGAATCGCCTTAGTCAATGGGTGGGCCTCTCTGGCAGTGTCTTAAACTGGTTTGAATCCTACCTGGCAGGGAGAAAATTCTTTGTTAGTTGTGGTAATTATAACTCAAAGACACATGATATTCTATATGGTGTTCCACAAGGCTCTATCCTGGGTCCACTGCTCTTCTCAATCTACATGCTTCCATTAGGTCAGATTATCTCGGGACATAACGTGAGCTACCACAGCTATGCTGATGACACACAGCTGTATTTATCAATAGCACCTGATGACCCCAAATCTCTTGATTCGCTAACACAATGTCTAACCTGTATCTCAGAATGGATGAATAGTAACTTTCTCAAATTAAATAAAGAAAAAACCGAAATCTTAGTGATTGGCAATAATGGATACAATGAGGCTATTAGAAATAAACTGGATGCATTAGGATTAAAAGTCAAATCGGAGGTAAAAAGCTTAGGGGTAACCGTTGATTGTAATCTGAATTTTAAATCGCATATTAATAAAATCACTAGGACAGCTTTTTTTCACCTAAGGAACATAGCAAAAGTTAGACCTCTTATATCATCGAAAGATGCAGAGAAATTAGTTCATGCGTTTGTCTTTAGTCGGCTAGACTACTGTAATGCACTCCTCTCAGGACTACCCAAAAAAGACATCAATCGTTTGCAGTTAGTGCAGAATGCAGCTGCTAGAATCCTTACCAGGAAAAGAAAATCCGAACACATTTCTCCAGTTTTGATGTCACTACACTGGTTACCTGTGTCATTCAGAATTGACTTTAAAATTCTGCTTATGGTTTATAAAGCTTTAAATAATCTCGCCCCGTCTTATATATCGGAATGTCTGACACCTTATATTCCAAATCGCAACCTCAGATCCTCAACTGAGTGTCTCCTTAGAATTCCAAGAGCAAAACTTAAAATAAGTGGTGAGGCGGCCTTCTGCTGTTATGCACCTAAAATCTGGAATAGCCTGCCAGTAGGAATTCGCCAGGCTAATACAGTGGAGCACTTTAAAAAACTACTGAAAACACATTACTTTAACATGGCCTTCTCATAACTTCACTGTAATTTAATCCTGACACTCTGTATATCCAATTCATTATAATAACTATTCATTCAAAATTTGTACTAACCCCTACTCTCTCTTCTGTTTCCTTTTCCGGTGTCCTATTGGTGGTGGCTTGTGCCACCACCATCTACCCAAAGCACCATGATGTTCCAACAATGATGGATGGATTAAAAGCCAGAAGTCTGTATAACCATCAGCATCAAGTGACTCCGTGAGAACCCTAACTACAAAGAGGACTATTTCATTTATGTTAGGTAGAATGCCCAAAGGGGACTGGGCGGTCTCGTGGCCTGGAACCCCTACAGATTTTATTTTTTTCTCCAGCCTTCTGGAGTTTTTTTTTGTTTTTTCTGTCCACCCTGGCCATCGGACCTTACTCCTTTTTATGTTAACTAAGGTTGTCTTATTTTAATTTCTTATTTGTCTTTTATTCTTCTTTTCTTCATTATGTAAAGCACTTTGAGCTACTTTTTGTATGAAAATGTGCTATATAAATAAATGTTGTTGTTGTTGTTGTATTTGAAGATTATACCTCACGCTGGTGGTACATCACCAGTGACCAAAGCGGCAAACTGTCTCCTAGACTATAGGTAGGCCTACAACTTCTTCTAATTCTCCACCTTAGGAGCGGAATTCTGTAAGCCTGAATTAAACAAAATTCATTGAGTCCTAATGAGAAAGATAAGTTTCGGATGTCGAGACAGGACCAAGATACAAGATTAGTTTACATGCCCTATCAAGCATCACAAAAATAAAATAAACCGATCTTCGTATAGGCACTTGTTCTTTTCCAGGACAGATCACATAAACAGATCTGTTTTTTAAACAAGGCTCCGGAGCCCGGCAGCTTTAGACACGCCCCTTGGAAACAGTTGTCAAAGCGCGTGGTCGGCATAGCGACGGGACGCTGCCTGCGTGCTCAGCCTGAAGTGTTCACAGGGAACCCGGAGGAAAGCCTCAAGCTTTTGGGCTACAAACAAACACTGACCCTTCCAAATGCTTTATATTGATTTAATTTCTTACACTTTATAGGTCGAAGCTGGAGCCCTCGTTGGAAAAATGTCGGATATACTTTGTCAGTGGCTCAACGGAGAGCTGCAACTCTCGAAACATGTCGGTGAGTTTCGTCAAATATCAAAAGTCTTCTTTTTGGACCCCAGCCGCCGCCGACTGCTTGAAATGCGTTTCAGAATTTTGACAGACTATCATTATCTTTACTTTACTCAACACCTGTTTCAGAGATTTGTTTGAGTATTACATAACATTACAATCGCAAAGAAATACCTACGTGTTTATTACGGTGCCATTTAAAAGAATTACTTACTTACCCGGTATTGACTGAATTTAAGTCTGTACTTTACGAACCGGGGTGAAGTTATCAAACGAATGTCGAACGTCAAGCCCACTTTACCATCGGGAGGTCCGCGGTTTCTGCCTTGTGTCTCTTGATCCTCGTATACTTACTTCAGGGCCCTCGTATTGCAAAAATGATTTCATAAAATTAATGAACTCAGTCATTCATTCATTCATTCATCCATAATTAAACTTTCTTAGACTATTAAAGAGGTCGCGATGACCTGAGGCTATACATGTCTTTACTGTGTATTGTTTTTTCAAATATAGATATTTTCTTTTAGGAGGATAAAGTTATTAAAGGATAATATGGATATCGTAGCTATATCATACTGCGATTATGGTGATGATCATGTTTGGAATACTTCCCGGCAAGGATGCCTTCCTTGTTCGGGGTACATGTTATTTCCTTGAGTCTTCCCCACGGTATAAAATATGGTTTATTTTTACTCAAAATTTGAATATGGATACTGTATTCACAATATTCCCCTCCCCCTTCATAATAATAGTTATCGTTACTGGATTATTTATATATTATTTATACATTTTATTTAATAGGCGCCTTTCTTAACAGTGATCACCTTACAATGAAATTAAACAACATTAATAAAAATATAAAAACAAATAGGACAGTAAAATCAAATAACAATATGGGTACAGAGGTTGTAACGAACATCAAAGGTATCTGGTTGTAACTGTGGAAAAACTCATAATTAGTATGCCAGTTTGAAAAGATATGCTTTGAGGGCAGTTTTAAACTATGTTATTGAGTCTAGCTGATGAATATAAGATGGAAGAGAATTCCAGAGTTGAGGGGCACAACGAGAGAATGCCCATGCTCCCATTGAACAGAGTTTGATGTGTGGTACAGAAAGTAAAATTGCACATGAGGATCTGAGGGAACGAGAGGGAATGTAAGTCTGTAGGAGATCAATAAGATAGAGAGGAGCAAGGTTGTGGAGAGCTTTAAATGTTAAGAGCAGTATTTTTTTATTGTATTCGGATTAACCATTTCAAATTTAGAAGTAAGCACAGTCAGCTGTGCACTAACAGAAATATGAAGATACAACTATCTTTGGGAGTTTTAATATTCTTTTTGTGGGTTGGCGGTGAGCAGCCACGTTACTTTATTTTAAATACCTTAGCTCATTTTGCAGATGACATATTACCTGAAACTTAATTTTTAAGCAAATTATTCGTTTAATTTACAGTACTATAATTATACTCATACGTACACTTTTTGAGCAAATTATAAAGAACACTGCACACCTGCTTATCCATGCAATAATCTAATTAGGCAAAGTGGCAGCAGCGCAAAGCCTAAAATCATACAGGCCAGGAGCTTCAGTTAATGTTCACATCAAACACTAAAATGAGAAAAATATGTGATCACAGTGATGTAGACTGTGGCAAAATTGCTGTGCCAGGTGGGCTGGTTTGAGTATTTCTGTAATTGCTGATTTCTTGGGATTCTCACAGAGTGATTACTTGGAATTGTGCAAAAAATAAAAAAAAATCCAGAGAGTGACATCAGAGGAGAGCTAGAGGCCAGACTAGTTTGAGTTGACAGAAGGGCTACAGTAACTCAGATCACCACTCTGTACAACTATGCTGAGCAGAATAGCATCTCAGAATGCACAACATGTTACACCATAAGGTAGCTGGGTTACAACAGCAAAGAGCCATGTGAGGTTTAACTCCTGTCAGCCAAGAACAGAACATTGAGGCTGCAGTGGGCACAGACTCACCAAAACTGGACAGTAGAAGTCTGTAGCCTGGTCTGTTGAATCTCGACAGATGATAGGTCAGAGTTTGGTGTCAATAGTCCAGGCTGGTATGTTGGTGTAGTAGTGTGGGGAATGTTTTCTTGGTACACTTTGGGCCTGTTAATACCAATCAATCATTGCTTGATACCATGGCCTATGTGAGTATTGTTGCTGACCATTTACATCCCATTATAGCTACAATTTGCCCATCTTCTAATGGCTACTTCTAGCATGACAGTGTAGTGAAGTCATCTCAGACTGTTTTCACGAACATGGCAATGAGTTCACTGTTCTTTAGTGGCCTTCTCAGTCACCAGATCTGAATCCAGTAGGACACCTAGTGCATTTGATTGCATGGAGGATTCGCAACATGAATGTGCAGCAGATAAATCTGCAGAAATTGTGTGATGCTATCCTGTCCACATGGACCAGAATCTCAAAGGAATGTTTCCAACATCTTGTGGACTCCATCCCATGAAGAATTGAGGCTGTTTTGAGAGTGAAAGGAGGGAATACTGAGTGTTAGTATAGTGGGCCTAATAATTTGCTCACTGAGTGTAGAACTGGCACATTTTTGTACCTGCCTATGTCGAGCAGAGGCTTACTAAGCAATTGTTGTAATAATGTAAAATAAATAAATAGACACCCTGCTGCTCCACCAGTACCAGGAATAAAGTAGAACTAGGACAATCCATATTAGTTTTTATTTATGAAGCTTTTTAATGAAATTAATGCTTTGTAGTGTACGTTGAACCCATGCTAACCTGGAATGTCAAACTAATGCTGTAGTGACTTCTTGGTCACAGATTGGTTTCAGCCTGTGTTGTAATGCAGAGGAGTCTCCTTCTCTTGATTGTTTGGCACACATTTTTTAAGCACTCAGTTGGATTTGTAATGTGCAATATTATTTTAATGTAAACTCTGGCATCAAATATATTGGAACAGTTCATCTTAATACAGTCTAACATGACCTAAAAACTTCAGTCTGCAAGAAGTTACTTAGTAAGTTGAAAGAAAATGATGAAAAAAAATTATCCTGTACAGTGATCCCTCGCTATATCGCGCTTCACCTTTCGTGGCTTCACTCTATCGCGGATTTTATATGTAAGCATATTTAAATATATATCGCAGATTTTTTGCTGGTTCGCGGATTTCTGAGGACAATGGGTCTTTTAATTTCTGGTACATGCTTCCTCAGCTGGCTTGCCCAGTTGATTTCATACAAGGGACGCTATTGGCAGATGGCTGAGAAGCTACCCAACTTACTTTTCTCTTTCTCTGATCCTGACGTAGGGGGTGTGAGCAGGGGGGCTGTTCGCACACCTAGACGATACGGACGCTCGTCTAAAAATGCTGAAAGATTATCTTCACGTTGCTACCTTCTGTGCAGCTGCTTAGTGAAGCGACATGCTGCACGGTGCTTCGCATACTTAAAAGCTCGAAGGGCACGTATTGATTTTTGATTGTTTGTTTTTCTCTGTCTCTCTCTCTCTCTCTCTGTCTCTGCTCCTGAAGGAGGGGGTGTGAGCTGCCGCCTTCAACAGCTTTGTGCCGCGGTGCTTCGCATACTTAAAAGCCAAACAGCCCTATTGGTTTATTTGCTTTCCTCTCTGTTTCTGAGTCTGTGCTCCTGATGCGCACTCCTTTGAAGAGGAAGATATGTTAGCATTCTTTTAATTGTGAGACAGAACTGTCATCTCTGTCTTGTCATGGAGCACAGTTTAAACTTTTGAAAACGAGACAAATGTTTGTTTGCAATGTTTGAATAACGTTCCTGTCTCTCTACAACCTCCTGTGTTTCTGCGCAAATCTGTGACCCAAGCATGACAATATAAAAATAACCATATAAACATATGGTTTCTACTTCGCGGATTTTCTTATTTCGCGGGTGGCTCTGGAACGCAACCCCCGCGATGGAGGAGGGATTACTGTACAGCATAAAATATAACATTCTCCAATCCACTTAATCCAGATTGGGATTGTAAGAGACCTGGTGTTTATTCTGGTAGCAATGGGCACAAGGCAGAACACAGCCCCAGATATAGCGCCAGTCCATTTCAAGATTCATGTATGCACACACTCGCAACTCACCTTGAGCCAAACCAGAATATCTAGTCAAACTTCACTCTTTAAAATAGAGATGCTAAAGTGACTCTTCATAGTGATGCCTCAGGGAAACCATTTTTGGTAACCCAAAGGAACCTTAAGTTATTTAGATCCGTAACAGGCTCCATAATGAATAGTTGCTAAAAGATTTGTGAAATACCAATGAGTTCCTGATTTTAAAATGATTCTTGCTGCATACAGTAACACTGCCAAGTCTTCTTGATTTGTCAGTATCCTGCCAGGTTGCCTACTATTATACATTAAAAGCTTCTGTGTTTTCCACATTTTAAGAACTTTTTCAGAATCCAATGAACACATGTACTAAGAAAGAACCCTTTGCCGAATGAAATGGTTCTTTGTTACGCAGTGGTCCTCTGAGGAACTACACAACTCAGTTAAGTGCCATTTTAGAACCATTGTTTTTAAGAGTGATATAGCCATCATGTCTTTTGGGATGTTGGATGAAAGATAGAATGCTCAGAGAACAAACCCTGCAAACGTGGGGAGAATGTGCAGCTCCATGTGGAAAACTGCCTGGGTTTGGATTTGAATTCAGGACTCTGGCTGGATCTGTGAGGCAACAGTACTGCACTCTCTGCCTTTATGCCACCCCAGCGCAAAACAGCATCCTGAAAAAAAGATTACAATACAACAACATTGTAACATATTATGAAAAAGCACGGGAAAAGGGACTCTTGTCATTGTTGTAGCTTTATTGTTGGATGGCAGGGTGGCACAGCAGTTTAAAGCCGCTGAATCACAGGCACAGCATTCTCTATTAGGTTGTTATCCATGTGAAGCTGTCATGTTCTGCCTCTGTTTTCTTATGGCTGATTCTGCTTTCTTTCCACTTCCCTTAAAGACATTCATGTTAAGTTAACTTTATATTAAACTAGCCACAATGCACAGGTAATAAAATAATTACAAAAGTATTTGCTATCTCTTGCCCTAAACGTACTTTCAGCATCTTTCCTCTGTATTTGTGTGTGTGAATGTCTCTTCACCAGTGCTCCCTTTCTCAGACACATTCTCGTAAAGCCTACTTGTCTGATTTTGACATTATTTTCAAGGCACCTTTCTTGTCTCCTGCCCAATTTTATGCTCCTGGTGTTTGAAGGTGACTCTCTCATCAGGCCACAAATGCTGTTTCTGACCAATCGTATACCACTCTAAGGGACAGTTCACACACATAGACCTTAGTGTTTCATCATATAATAGATACATAAAAGTTGTCCAAGTGGCAGACTGAACTGGGGTGCAAGCCTTTGTGATGTGTTGGTGCTGCCCACTATTTCACCATGATGCCTAGAAACAATGAGCCAGTTAAGCTTGATAAGACTCTATTTCTTCTTCATCCTTTTAAAATTTGCTGGCCTTTTGTATTTCTCAACTATTTGTATTGCAGAGGATTGCTATTTATTTATTTATTGCTTTTATTTATTTACTTTGCATTAGGGCTCTTGTACATGACTATTACAATTACCTTTAATTATTTAGCTAGAAGACACATGGAATATGAATGAGTGACTTTATATGCTTTTAAGTTTGTTTATTTACACATTTTCTGGCACATCCGCCGGTGGTTTGCAATTTTAACACATGGAACTGGCTTCCTGTACACGACTCTTGAGTCTGTTTCTTGTCCACGTGAAGTTTACACATTCTCCTCATGTCTGTTTTTGTTTTCTTCTGCCTGAGTGAGGTAAGTTGGCAGTTCTAAGGGGCGTACACACTGAAGTGTCACTGTTTACACATTTGATTCATGCCCTGCATCCAGTGCAGTTTGGATGGGCTCCACCTTTCATGACTCTGAATTGGATTAAGCAGACTGGGAATGTTATGGGATTGGCTCCAGCACACCCCCGTGACCCTGTGTTCGGATTCAGCGGGTTGGAAAGTGGATGGATGGATGGATGGAATGTTATGCTTTGTTATTTACATGCTTAAATGAACTCTTCAAGTTTTTATTTTTAATTGAGCATTTGGCCCTTTACTGAAAAGCATGATTTATTTGCAGTGTTTCAAAATGATTTTTTAAAATGATTTTGCATATATTTTTTCCAACCCGCTGAATCCGAACACAGGGTCACGGGGGTCTGCTGGAGCCAATCCCAGCCAACACAGGGCACAAGGCAGGAACCAATCCCAGGCAGGGTGCCAACCCACCGCAGGATACACACACACACACCCCCACACACCAAGCACACACTAGGGACAATTTAGAATCGCCAATCCACCTAACCTGCATGTCTTTGGACTGTGGGAGGAAACTGGAGCGCCCGGAGGAAACCCGCACAGACATGGGGAGAACATGCAAACTCCACGCAGGGAGGACCCGGGAAGCGAACCCAGGTCGCCAGATCGCCCAACTACGAGGCAGCAGCGCTACCCACTGCGCCACCAAGCCACCCCTGTAATACTATATTTTGTGTAATTAATTATATTAAAACAGTGACACAGTTAAATACAATTTGACATTTTAAAATTTAATTTTGGTCTATGAAGAAATCAAACAAAAAGCTGCAGCAGGCCAAATAAGGCTGCTGCATTTATAGTTTCATCGTATACCCACCTGCTGATTCCGTGTCCCTATTTTTTTGGGAAGTGATATTTTTGTTTGTTTCCTTATTTAATTTTGATCTTGGCAAACCTCATCATGCCGCCTGAGAGTGACTGATTGAAACGTCTCTCAACACGGACGTCTAACTCATTTCCTGGAGGGCTGCACTGACTGCAGGTTTTTTTTCCAGACACTTTCTCCTTTATTAACCAATTGCTAATAATAATTGGCACATACTATGTTGCTTTAGTTTTAATTAACTTCTATTTTAATTGTTTCATTTCTTCTTTAACGAGTAGCCAATCAATAATGACATGCAAAACGAGGGATAGCATAGATCACACTTGTATATGTGCCTTTGATACAATAATTGTCTCAATAATATACAGTATATGAAAAGAAAAAAAAATACTGATTTGCACTGGTCCACAAAATATTTGGATGGTGATCCTAGAAAATGGAAAATCAGTTTTGGAAATGACTGGTGTTGTAGAATGAGAACACTAAAGCTAAGCTAAATAGGAAATAAGCTGGAGTGAAAATGGTTTGAGATCCCTGTGTTAGTTGGTCTTCTGTTGGCTTGCTTTGTATCTCTTCCAGTTAAGGAAAAAAAACAATTAAGCAAGGCTGTCACAATTAAGGCATAAGTATTATATTGAATTAGCAGGACAATGACTGACTGACTGACTAGCAGCAGTAACTGGTTACTAACAGAGACAGAATGAAATCCTGCAGCCACTGAGGCCTTCCAGGGTCTGAGTTTGACATCCTTGAAACACTCACATTGAACTGCACTTAAGATAAATATTATCTCACGAGTTTTGCAAACATTTTGGATGACAGAATATGTTTGGCTAAATAAATTTTGAAATTAAACATTATTAACTTATATATTACCTTGAAGTGATTTTCATGTATTGTTATGGGATGAGTTTTTATTTTATTCTGCTCCATTGAATTATTTACAAAAATGCATTAGTCTTTGTACTTTTATATATGAAGATGGGAACAAGCAAGCTCAGGCGAAGCTTCTGACTTTATCTTGCATAAAAACAACAGTCAGCATATCTTACGAGAGGAAAGAAATGTTTTATTTTGAAGTTCTCTGTTGCTAGAAGTGTTAGTGCTATTGTCAGTTTTTTGTAGCCCAGCAAAATGTGAAGTGGTTAGTGATGCTGCCCAATGGATTTGGCATCTTGAGCATCAATCTTATGTGTGGTTGTTGTCTATGTGAAGTTCACACATTGTCCTCATGTCTGTGCAGGTTCATACATCCCAAAATATGAGGGATACTTTTACATATATTTTGGACTTGTTTGTGCAATCAATGTAAACATTTCTGTTTTTCTTTTTTATTTATAGAATCAAACTCGTTTACCAAAGATTTTTCAACGGGCTACCTGATTGGAGAGATACTTCACAAATATGAGCTCCAACCTGACTTTGATCAGTTTTCAATCAGCAGGTAAGCAATTTAAATTTTAAATACGTGTGTAAAATACATGCAAACATGGCACTGACAGCATCAGGCATTGGATTCAAACCCATGACGTTGCCCACTATACCACCTTAAATAATATTCTGTATATATGGTGTATATAGTACAGTAATATTGTCACATGTACAGAGAACAGTGAAATTTGTACTTATATCATCAAGGCTCACCAACATGCAACATGTCGCCACTGGCTAGCACCATGATAAGGAAGAATGTGTTAAATAATATAACTCCATTTTATTTAATAGAAAACACTCCTTATCCCTAGTAAGAGGGATCTGAAGGAGATGAAAAAACTATTCAACCTTTTTTCCAGGAAGCAGAGACAAGTCTACAATAAAGTACAGTGAAATTTGTATCTGGTTACCTGATATACTTCTTATCCCTTTTTCCATAGCACTTGTTCACTGCTCTCATTTCCTGAAACATTATGGGAAAACCCCCCAGAAACCTTCAATATGTGTGTGTATATATACAGCATTGGGCTCATATATACACATATGAAAACTTTTTATGTTTTAAGTACAATTATAGAGCAATATATGTATGTATACGTAAGTTATATGTGTATATACAAAAATGAAGAACACTATATTTAATAATAACGTTTATTTAGATATACATATTGTAGGTGTAATTGTATAAATTTGCATATACATATATATGTACATTTTTAATTAAGCTGCATCACAGAATACTTAAATAAACCTATTTTCGGCATAATCTCAATTTTTTATTTTTGCAGGATGCCTGATTCTAAACTTAATAATTTTACACGCATAGAGCCGACATTGCATTTACTGGGAATTCCATTTGATTTAAATATTGCCGAAGCCATAATGAAGGAGCAACGTGGAATAGCAGCAAGGCTTCTTTATCAACTTTTTATTGCACTCCAAAAGAAAAAAAAAGCCGGATTGACTGGAATTGCGATGGAAACTATGCGCCCTGCAGCACCAGCAAAGCTTCAGGCTATAGGAAGTGAAATCTATAAAGAGGTACAGTTAATGATGGATCATTTGCTCTGTTAACCATAAAAAATAAATAAGATAAATCTTTACATTTATATTGCGCCTGCGGTGGGTTGGCACCCTGCCCGGGAGTGGTTCCTGCCTTGTGCCCTGTGTTGGCTGGGATTGGCTCCAGCAGACCAACGTGACCCTGTGTTCGGATTCAGCGGGTTGGAAAATGGATGGATGGATGGATTTATATTGCGCTTTTCTTACTACTCAAAGCACTCTCCACACAGGGAGGCCATCATTTTGATCAGTCACTCATTTAACCAATCTTTATTTAATATGGTACATTGGACAGAAATCATGATGAGGTTCTTTAGAAAGTAAACAAGAAATAAAAGAAAAAATTCAGTAAATGATTAGTTGTCATACAGAGTAACTTTTATTACATGACTATACAATTTGGGCATAGATTTTTTAAACAAATATATTTGATGACTCTTTAAGTTTTATGAGACAATGAAAGTGCTTCTGTGCTCCACATAGACCTGGGCAAAGCTGTCATAATTTTGTTTACTTTTGCACTATCACAGATACTCAGATACAATAGGCACTTATGTATAAGACAAAAATTTAGGAAGATTCTTAAATATGTAATTCATTTGTTGAATTAGAACATTAAAAAAAACAATTTTGTGAAGAACAGGCTATTCAGGTTTACAAGGTTTGCAGGTCCTATCCACCTATTTTTTTCAAAATAACAAGGAGTCTGTAAGTTTTACTTTCTGCTACAGTACTTGTTAATTTATCCCAGAGTAATCTACTTCCTGAAAAGACTGCACGAAAGGAATCTGTATTGTGCATAATTCTAATTAGTAGAGGGACCAACAGGGGGAGCTACAGGCTTTTACGTGCTTTTGAGTAGCTCAGAGAAGTAAAAGTTCTATTACTGAATTTAGTCATTAGAGATAAGCAAAAAATGAAAGACCTGGCTTCAAGGACTGTAAGGTGTTTGTTTTTGGCAGCACTTAAGAATAGTGGCTTTAGTCATTAAGTGCTATCTGACACAAAGAAAATTTTGTTACGGCCTTTTTAGAGAGTAGTAAGTGACTTAAGGATGAACTGTAGGTAGTCCTGTTGTAAACTGTGGTCCTTGGTACTTTTTAAGACCAACAAAGCATTTATTAAAGTCTTGTTAAGTATCAGTAATTGACTAATAGAGGGACCAAGGTAGCCCTCATTCTATTGTTATGTTTTTTTAAGTCTTAATTTAAATGAGATTTGTTGTTCCTTTTTTACCAGAATTGTCATCCTGTGGTTATTGTGTGTATTGAAACCTGTCGTAAGTAGGCATTGTTACATTAAACACACTCAGGAATTAATTAGCTGGTATCTTTAGAGTCCATTTTTCTAGGAAATATTGATTTGTTGAAAAGACAAGACCGCAAAAGATTGCCTTCTTGTGTTTTGCAAGTTTTGCTTTCTTCAGAAATGCCATGCTTTTATTTATTTGTTAATTTTATTTCCAGTTAAAATTTATTAATTTTATTTCCAGGAAGAATATCTATCTTATTTATTATGGGTTGTCGTTCTGTGTTTCCCTGAAGGAACTGTACACTGACTCTGACACTTTTATAGATCATGTCTTTTTAATCCCGGTGTAGACCTTCCATTTGTGTTTTACTGTTTTTGTGAATCTTCCATCATTTAAAGGAATATTCCACACAAAAATTATATTTTGTATGTGTTACTTACCCCATACAATTTGTAGTGGTGGCAAGGAAAACTTTTAAACTCATGTTTTTGTGGAGAAAGAACCTAAAAATTTAAACTGAGTAGAATCCAACGGTGACCAACTCTGAACAATGATATGAAGATATGAAAAACATCCATGGGAAAAAAAAATCTCACATAACATGTGTTGCATATTCTACATGTCCAGTATCCCTTTGCATTCTCAGTATGTGGAAAACACATCCATTTTTTGCTAAAATACTATCATTTACTTACTTCTGGAAAACTCAGCACAAAATATAAACTTGCTAGACACATTCCCACAACAAGTGTTTTTGAATTGTTTAGAGGATTCTTGACCAATAAATGAGGGGGAGAGGTGGAACTTTAATTCAAAAGTACCACACTGTGGGAATGAGTCTTTCTTGTTGATTTTCTAGCACAGAGTTTTCTGGAAGTAAGTGCAAATGAATTCTGTTGATTGGGCACCAATTGGGAGGGGATATATTTGAGTACCTAACCTTCCAAGTTAATTTTGAAGCTGGGTATCTCCATCATAAAGAAATTACTTTTATGTTGTACAGAACCCCAAACCAAAAGTTATTTAACGTTTCTGTAGCTGCATAAGCAAGGTCCTCACACTTCAATGGGATATGAGTGTTTAGTGTTGTATTTGTGCACAGTAGCTTCTCCAGAAATTAAGTGATGTTGCCTGACCTTTTTGTTCTCATCATTTCCTGGTCACTTTTTTTCCAAAATTTCTTCTCTGATCTGTGCCATTTTGATGATTACTCCTATTTGGAACTTTTATGATGGTTGAATAAAAGCCCACTTTTGGGATACAAAGGTATTTTGAATCTACTGTGTTCCTGATGGACTCCATACACAGTATACAGTAGCCATAGAAAGCATACACTTATGAAACGCTGTACTCGACTTAAAAGTGTCAGTCTGTCTTTGAAAAGGCGACTATCTGGCATTGAAATGAGAGGTTTAAGCATGCTGTGTGATTAGTTTATGGTATATGTGAGTAAGGTACAGATAATAGCAATAAAATAAAAAACAAAGTTAGAAATGAGTGATGTGCAGACAAAACACAGATAAGTATAATTTTGAGAGAAATTCTTAAGTTATGTGATAAGGAAAAGCAGACTGAAGTGGTTTGGATATAGCGAGTCATATAGTCATACAAAGTCTACTAAAAGTGACCAATTAACATAACATGCACATTCAACTGCAAATACATGTGGGCAAAGGCTTAGCACCAGGCAGTATTTCAAATTGCCATGCCATAATGTCAGCCTTGGCTTACTTTTTAAAAAATGACAAGCTAAAATTTCCTTTTATTAAAATGCACAATGCTAAAAGACCTAACCAAATTTCATTTTTTTTTATTAGCGTCTGAAAACTATTGTTCCTCGAGAAACGGATCTCAAGCTTCAAGAAGTTTCGGAGAGATTTAAGGCAATTGGGAAAGGCATTGAAGAAAAGGCTATCCAGGTTCATTATGAAGAGGTTAAAAAAATGAAAAAACTTCAGGAAGAATTACGATTACAAGACATAGAGAAGGTAAGACAATGTATTTTTACTCTGGCTAACGCTCTATTAATTGTAAATAAAGCTGGAAAGGTTGATATGAATGCCATTACTTTATTCTAACTCTCTGTCTGCTTTGTTAATAAAGTAATTAAACCACAAAACTACCAGTTTAATCCTCATCTTGAACTCACAGTCTACTCCAAATGTAAAAAATCTGATGTGCTCAGCACTGACATATCCAATATAAAATTTTGAATTTAGCAGTAAAATACTGAATAAGCACAAAAACAGTAAAGTCCACTATCGAAGCCCAAATTTTTTGACCCCCCCCCCCTTAAATAACCTGAAGAGGGGGTCTCCTCCCTGAAAAAAGCATTTACAATGGAGCTTCAATTTAATGTTCCCACATTTGGCATTTTCTCACATACGTTTTTTTAGAGACTGTTGTTGAACATAAAACAGCTTACATTCGCTCTGCAGCTTTAGGTGATTTTATTATGATTTGTATCTTATATCTGATTTTTTTTATGACTGCTCAAGCTAGTTTTGCAACTCACCCAAATCTGATATGAGTTTGGTTGTTTAGCCTGAGCATACCCCACATGCGCAAAATGAACAAATCAATGTTTTCAGACAGATCTGGTTGCTGCTTTACTCCAGTGCTGAACATTTATTAATTCCTAAGCTTGTGATGGCAAGGAGGAGAAACAGGAAGCAAAAAATCAAGGCTGTTTATTCATGCATATTTATTACTGCCAGTGTTATTTATATATAAACAAGTGGCCCAAAGGACAGGAGACAGGACTGATGTGGGTGTGGATGTAAAACAGTTGTCTTGAGAGTAATGTAAATCCTTTCTGAAAAGTTTGGATTTCGTACGTTTTTTTTTCCTAATCAGTTTTACAAAAAAATCTGATTTGTGTCACATATTGTCTTGTCTCAACCAGGGTCCCCTCCCAACTGGGGTTTAAAGTTATTTTGTATGTTTCTTTTGTTTAGTTTTAATTGTATTATGGTGATGATGTGCATCATTCTTTATTTTTAGTTTTGTCTATGTATATCAGCTGCTTTTGTTATGTCCTGTGTGTTTTGTGGGAGGTCCACCAAGATGTGGGGCCACCTGCCAATCACCGCTAGAAACTGCCCTTCACCCTATAAATCTGGAGGGTCTCCCACAGTTCCTGACAGTTCATTATCAATGTGCTCTGAAGTCGGTGAGTTATTTGCAGTACTTTTGTATATTTGTGTGCATTTTGTATATTTTGGCATTTTGAACTCTTGTGTTTTGACCGCTCTATCTGGATTCTGTATTGGGATTTTTTGACTTTGATTGCCTTTGTTACAGGCAATTCAATTTTGCCTTTGTGCTCCATGAAGATTCATTGTGATTGAAATACCTTCTTGTGAAGAATAAATGTTTTATTTTATAAAGATTCAGTGCTTGCCCTTATTACTAGCTGGAGTTTCATAGTGATTGGAGATTATTGGAAGTGTTTGAGATTACATGCTTTGGAGCTCCTATTTCATGACAGTTATGAGTAGAAAAACAGGAACAGTGATTCAGTGTGAATGTGTCTTCTTTTGGTTACAAAAACCAAACACAATTAGTTGAATGTGATGGTTTAACATGGTGCATTTGCTATCAACCACACGGCAACAGTCTTGAAAAGGAGTAACAATCTGAAATAACACAAATGATAATAACAATGCCACAAATTAAAATAGATCAGATCAGTTCACTTCAAACTAACTATTAATCATAATAAAAACTGCAGTGAAAATATTAAAAGCCCTACACACAACAAACCCAGACCTGTACTAATGGGATGCTGAGAAATCATTAACAATTTCTTGTATTCAAAACTTTTTATTTTCCTCAGAAAAAAAAGATGCATAAGGTGATCTACTGTATTTCAAACTCACCAGCCTCTGAACTCAGTAACTATTTAAGCAAATATTTTCTTGAATTTTAATTAAATTAAACCCTGCGCTTGTTCCTGGCCAGTTTGTTGCAACTAACAGTAAAACTGCTGTGGAGTTAACATATGAAACATTTTGTAATCCCAATGTTTTCAGTTACTTATTTCTATTCAAATACTGTACATTGTTATTTCTACCGAGGTCTGGGGCTATCAGGTTGTTCTGCACATCTTTATTAATCGGCTCATGGTCATCTACAATGGAAAGAGGTGGCCAAAGAGAAGAAGCCTTCTCCGTCATCTGCAACATTTTAATAGATGATTCTGGGTTGTTGACTTTAGTGGCAGAGTTTCAAAGAAAAAACTATCTGAAACTGGCAAATAAAAAAGTAAAAATGGGCAAAAGAACACAGACATTTGATGACAAATGACAGGAACAATGTATCATGGGCAGCATCCTGGAGTCATTGTTTCTCTGTTGCAGATAGCACTGGTATTTGGTGTGCATTTAAGGAAGAAGATAAGTGAGGACCTGTAAGGTGTTTCTTTTTCAAACTGCAGACTTGGATGCATGTGTGCATTTGGGCCTTCTCTTGCTTTTCCTGTCCTGGTTAGGTCCAGTTTGCCCTCCTCTCTCAGGACAGTAATAGCCACCTTTGTATGAAATCTTTGCAGGCTTTGCAGTCATATGTGCATAATAAATTAAAAGTCAGTAATTTCAAGCAGTACTAGTTGTCAGCAACATTATTAATGTCTTGCCTGTATTTTTAAATTAATAGCATCTTGATAAAATCGATCTAGTCTATTCATAAGCTTTCTACTTTTTCTTGTGAAGTAACCATCACTTTAACAACATTGAAAAGCTTGGTATAAGAATGTAATTTTTACACATATTGTAACTGCACAGCTGAAGCAACCTTTCTGCAACACACAAAGGTCATGAATTGCTTTTTTTTGGTACTTAAAACAGAATGATGCAAACTGCATACCGAGCCTTGCTTTGAACAAACTCTGAATGAAGAGTTAGCTTTGACATTGGGTTGGTATTCCTCAGCATTTTGCTGTTAGCTTTAATAGTCATTGGGTGACAGTAGCATGTGCACAACTGAAGTCTGCTGCAGCCTTACTCCTTCCTCCTGCAACACAGTGCACACTATTGATCTTGCTCAAATGCTCTTGATGGTTCACAGAGGAAACTGTGCAGAAAACCACAGCCATTACCAAACATTATCTGTATATAATGCCTTTGGGTTTCAATGACACATAATCAAATGTGTATGCTTTTTGCAAAAACTGATATGAACTGAAATTGAATCTAGTTGTGGTCAGCTCATCACTGCCAGTGTCACTGAAAGTCTATTTTTAGAAAAACTTGAAGGGCATCTTATTGTACTGATATTCCTGATTAAATGCATTCTTTATTCTTATAGATAATTTACTTTTGAGAACACCATAACCAAATATTTTTTACTTGTAAATTTGCAACATTTAGAGCACATTAATTAAACATTAATTCTTTGTTAAGAAGTACCTCTGGCGATAACAAGTACATCATTAAACATTATCATTAAAAGCAATAAATCAAAACATTATCAGTACATTAACTAAAACTACTTCACCTTTACAGAGTCACAGGAAATCAGAGCCTATCCTATCAGCATCCAGCTGAAGCAAGAGCCAGCCCTGGAAGTTACTTTGGTCCATCTAAGGGCAAGCACTCACATGCACATCCACACTCACTCATACCAATGTCCCACAATCACACAAAGCAGGCTAATTTAAATGGTACAGTGGAATGTGTAATTAGCTACATCAAATTTTATTACTTGGGGTATGAGTATCTTAAATATCACATCACATTTTAGACAGATATTGTATTGTGTTATCACATAACCTATGACATGCACCTAACATGAAATTTACAGCTAACCTGTTAGATTCCTTTGTAAATGGAAGATAAGAAGAAATGTCAAAAACGGCTATACAACTGTGTATGGACCCTCTTGTCTGTCTCACTGTCTGTGCTGAACCCTGTGTATTTATCCCCAGGGACCACTTATTTCAAACTAATTGCTAACTGTCTTTTAGTTTCAGTCATTTACTTCAGTCCAGTTTATAACCAGTGAGCTTCATAAGAGCATCGTCTTGTCTCATGAAAGGACCACAGCTAAATAAGAAATGAGCAATCCAGTTTGTGTCTCCGACAAAGAGACACTGGCGTTTTAGCTTTCACTTGGCAATACAAAGAATCATACAATTTTGGTGAGCCAGGTCTTCCTTCAGCCCCAGATGACAATTCCCAGATGACTTATTTTCTTTAGTTACAAATTTTACATACAGTATATATATATATATATATATATATATATATATATATATATATATATATATATATATATATATATATATATATATCCTTAATTGAAAGATGAAAAGAAAAAGATTTGTTTTTCAGCAACCAAGCTCTTTTAAATGTTTCCATTTAGTAGAATCGAGGTCTTTACAAAAGTGTTAGGAAAGAAGAAACTCGACTAAGTAACCTCCATATATGTGTTTATAGCAGCAACTGCGAGAAAGCTGTTTTTGAAAAATGTCTAATAAAAGACAGCTGCTCTCCTCATCCCTTTTCACACACACAAAACACCTGACTTATTTGTTTTCATCACTGTTAGTAGAGTGTGGCAGCCATCCATCCATTTTCCAACCCACTGAATCTGAACACAGGGTCACGGGGGTCTGCTGGAGCCAATCCCAGCCAACACAGGGCACAAGGCAGGAACCAATCCCGGGCAGGGTGCCAACCCACCGCAGGACACACACAAACACACCCACACACCAAGCACACACTAGGGCCAATTTAGAATCGCCAGTCCACCTAACCTGCATGTCTTTGGACTGTAGGAGGAAACCGGAGCGCCCGGAGGAAACCCACGCAGACACGGGGAGAACATGCAAACTCCATGCAGGGAGGACCCGGGATGTGAACCCAGGTCTCCTTACTGCGAGGCAATTATCACTAACTTTGAGGTTATTTTCCAGTAGAAATCAAAAGCTGCACTTCTAACTATACAAAATACTCTGAATAGAGTATGTACAGTGGTGCCTCATACTTAGAATTTAATTTGTTTCAGGAAGCCGACTTTCATTCCCTCATTTTGGATACAGCTATCAAGTTAGCAGGCCACACAGTACCCTGGCAGGACAGGACCGATGACTTTGGTAAGCAAAACAGAGGAGGGGATTATCTGTGTATGTCAGCAACAGCTTGTGTGCTAAGACTGTACACAACAGATAATGTTTGCTGCGGAACCGCTGTCTGTTGCTTTTTTTTTGCACACACTGTTTGAACATAGAAGCATCGTTTGAATTCCGGATCATATTTCTCTCAAATTTAGCATTCGAACTCTGGAACTTTTGAAGTTAGAATCATTTGAAGTATGAGGCATCACTGTGTTTCTGACCGACATCACAGAGCAAACACTTTTCATGACACACAAACACTTCTACGCAGGAGAATAGAAGTTGTCAATTCCCTTGCCACGGCAGTACTGATGCTCTCTTCAACAGCTGTTAAATAGTCCATTAAAATTTCTTCATTTGGGACATTTCCCATGTTTATTTTTTTAAGTAAATCCAGATTTTACAAGTGGAAAATTTTGTTTTCTTCATTTTGGAGAGGAATTAGGCTAAACAAAACATCATTAAAGCCATCCTGCCACAGACCAGTTCAGTAGTTCTAATTACTTAAGAACATAAAGGGCTGAAGCAGCACCATTTAAAGGTAAACTAGGCTAAAGTAAAACCAAAAAACCCTAACAATGATCTTTTTCTGAATTCATATTTGAGCCTATTTTCTCATAAACTCAATAATGAGTAATTAGTGATTTAGAACACCATAATATACTTTTAAAACTTATTTTCAGGGACCACACGTTTGATTTTGAGTCTTTCAGAGGAACCAATGGGCTATTCAGTGGATATTGAAGCCTGCCATATTTCGGACCTTGGTCTGGAGATATGAGGGAGCAGCATTAACCCTTCTTATACTGTGTCGTCCTTACAACACCCTGATGCCCTTAAAGAACTGTTACAGTAAAAATGTACCAAATGTCATATCTGGGTACTGTAAGTCCACACAATTATGGCAGATATATTTTCTGCTGACTCCCAAGAAAGCATGTTTCCATTCCCTAATTTTCAAATGTGCTTATTCTGGACACAGTTATGTGTAGTTGGAGCCTGACTAGCTGCAGTATACTCAAGAGGCACACCCTCTGGAATAGGTGTCTGTGAATCAAGTGTATTGTCAAATGCACCTGTAAATGCATCAGGATGGTTAAGGATGGCGGTTTAAGTTGACTGCTGCATGGTGTGGGCTATTTCCCCATAACAAAGGAACATCAATTAGTCTGGGGATAAAACTTTCACAAAACCAAAAAAATTTAAGCTAACAATCACTTCTTCCTCACTCCTAACAGGCTTTTCTGAAAAGTAACAGCAAGGCATTTTAGAGAACAACAGTACAAGATTTTTGCATTAAGCATAAACTTATATACACATCCTTTACTGCATGCTACAAAGTAATTCTTTTAAATGTTTTTCTATTATCTGAATTTCTATTCTTAGCATCGTTTAGCCAAGAAAAAACAAGGTGAAATTATGGCAAGGATACAGGCAGCAATTGTGCAGATTCCCAAACCTCCTCCGAATCGCACTTTGGAAGCTATTGAAGCACGGAAGAAACAGAAGAAGCAATTAGAAGTTCAGGTTAGTATTGTTACAGAAAACACTAAAGCAACTCATGAAAACTTAAAACAGGTTTTGCATATTATGTGCAGTTTACATTTCATGTGATGTTTGTGTAATATTCTTCTGGCTCCAGAGTGGTTGTTGCCATCATGGCAGTCTACTTTCATTTTTATATACTAACCTGGTTACTCTTTTGACATATTTCTTCACTTTAATGCTCATCAGTGACTACAGAAATGCCCTGAATGATTTTTATGAATACTTCTTACATTTTTAAGGATATGTGTTTTTTCTCTAGATTAATTTTGGAAGTGATCTAAAATATTATAGATTTACTGTGCTTTTAACAATGTGTTGCATATCAGCATTACATATCCAGAAATGTTTTTAAACACAATGGCCTACTTTTACAAGTGCAAGTATATCAACGTGTCTTCAGCAGACTGCTTTAATAATCCCAGGAGGCAGGAGAAGCAGATCGCGAGCATGTTGTATGACAAGAAACTCATCCACATTATAAGTCAAAGATTGTTATTTTCATTGCTTCCTTTCTTACATCTACTGTATTTAGATTTTGAATTAGTGAAATCATTTATGGGAAAATGGAAATTCAATTTACAAATACTGTTGCAGCCACTGGAAGTAATGATGTTGTATTGGTGTCTGTGGGATTTGTTGAGTAGACTGAACTTATTAAAGTAAATACTGCAGATATTTTCTTATATTCAGTTAAGACATTTGCACAGTACTGTCTCTTTTTGTGTGTATATGTGTATATATATGTGTATATACTGTATATTGTGATAAAGAATACCATGAAACATGATACAGGTTTGGGGCAGCCACCCATATAATATATCCTGGCTGCAAAAGTTGAAACTGTTGGACAGAGATGTTCACACGACTGAGTCCAAAACAGAACTGACTTAAGACAAGAAAGATGGCGGCTTTAAAGGTCCTGCCAATGTGCCATTAATTTTGAGTGTGAGGTAAGAACAAGTACCATGACACAGTCTCCAGGTCAGAATTCCCTAAGTACTGTTACACGAGCATAACATCAGGCCTGTGCTGCTTCTGCTTTTTCCATGTTTTCTTTTAAGATAGATCTAATTTTGACAAACCTATCACATAACTGCACAATATATTCCAGAATGTTAGTAGAAGGGAGGGCCTCTTCCTCCCTTCTCCTTTTAGGATGTCCAATATGCCACAGGGTTGACACCTATATAGTATTTCTAAAGGGGAGAAGCCAGATGAGGCTTGAGACACCTGATAGGCAAAAAGTACTAGGGGGAGGAGCTGATCCCAGTTTCTCGTATCCTCACTGACCACATTACATTTATTTGATATTTAGACTTCAGTCTTCACACATTATACACTTCACGTCAGCATTTTGTCAATTATTAGTAGAACATGAAAAAAGTTTCTGTTTTAGTTATGTGTTCAACATTTCTTGGCTCGCATTTCCTGTCATCCTACATTTACCCAGATTATTGTAGATATGGAACACACATGAAATATATGTATTCTAAATAACATTATATTATTTACCCTATAAGGCACTTCATACTCAGATAAACAGACTTGAGCTAGGAGAACTTTAGCTGCGTCGGTGAGGGGGATGGGATAGCAGGCTGCTTGGTGCTTGTGCTGATTGACTCATTTGCAAAACAAAGACACTGATGTAGAGGTGCGAAGGAATTTAAGGTGGCCTGGGATTACAAATTTTTTCATAGGCTTCAGGGATTCTAGTGCTAAATGTTTAATATTGAGCAACTTGGCAACTTTCCTGAACGTCTCAGATGTAAAATGCATCCCTTGGTCTGTTAAGACTTCTTTCG
Organism: Erpetoichthys calabaricus; assembly: GCF_900747795.2. Taxonomy (NCBI): domain Eukaryota; kingdom Metazoa; phylum Chordata; class Cladistia; order Polypteriformes; family Polypteridae; genus Erpetoichthys; species Erpetoichthys calabaricus. The sequence continues at coordinate 210,963,349 of NC_041398.2, read as the reverse complement.
GGATGCCAACACATGCAAAAACCCCTACGAGTTCCTGAGTGATTGCTTTTGAATTGGCTACTCTCAATGTGATAGCCTCAGTATAGTGGGTAGCATAATCTGCAAGGAGAAAGTATTTATAGGGTTTGCCTAAACTGAATCTGCAATGTAAGTGGGTTTGGACTGACCTCAGTGTACAGAGCATCAGACCACGAAGTCAATGGCCCAGACTCCATAGGTTCTAGGGTTGTCATTATGACTTCCACTACATCACACTGGGTAGCCACAAGACTTCTTGTTGCCGGTGGTGTACATGGTGTGGAGACGATTTGGGGCACATTATTTCTCTCTGCTACTAGGCCCAAAGACTTAAACAGGAGGATTTTGTTGTCATAGCACTCATAATCTTAGACCAGTATCTGCCAAGTATGACAAGAAAGGGTGGATTTCGCAGCACCGTTACCTTTATGGTCATAACAGACTTTTCATAGCTGATCACACAGATAGTGGACTGGTACCACCATGTTTGGTCGTAAATACAGGTCAGACTGGTCTTTCCCTTCAGGTACTGTTACAGTAAACATAACAGCGAGCAACAAAAGAGAAGTTGCTGCTGGTGTCTATGTGTGCACTAACCCTATAGCTATTCACTCCCACCACTCCTGTCCAGGGAAAAGATAAGGGGTTAGCAACAGCACAGTGCCTTCCACCTCTAGCCCAACTGCAGTCCGTTGACTCACTGAGTTGCAGGTAGTTAGGGATGTTTTGCCCTGGCTCCCCGCACTTGAAACGGGGTGGGGTTGCCGTGCGCTTCTTGTTTGTACAGGTCGCAAACTCTACATCACAGAGAGAAGGCTGAGGGTTACCGATACACCCCTGTCAGGATTGGCGCATGGACCCTTCTGCACGCTTGGACCTGGCTGCCGCCCTATGTATCTCCACTGTATGAATCAAGCATCCATGTTTTTATAGGCTTGCCTGCAGACTGGCAGGGTAAGGAAGTCAGGGAGGGAGTTTACTGATAGGTTGTGGGTGACTTGTTTTGAGTTGTTAATATCTGGCCTTAGCCAGTGCCCTGCTTTTCCTCACAGATCATACACCTGAGGTCTTGTCATCCACTCTGGGTCTAACCTCCACTCATGGTAAATGCTTACCTGCTGGTCTGTGGAAACGCCATACATTTTTACTATCTCATCCTTGAGATTATCATAGTTGGTGGCATCTTCAGTTTCGAGGTCATAATAGGCCCATTGTGCTTCACCCTTCAGGATCATCTCTAATATGTTAGCCCATTCCAAGTGGTGTCTTATAGCCACATGTTAAAAAATTAAGAGATACGACTCCATGTCATTGTTCTCTTGTAATGGCATCAGCACCGGGGAGGAAGCCCTTGACTGATCCTTCTGGAGGGCGACATGTGCTTGAGCCCGTGCTTCTTCCTCAGTGAGCTGGGTTTTGATTTCACTCAAGTGGACCTTAAGTCCCTGTATTTCTGTGGCCATGTTGTGTAGCAACACAGTCAGGTCTTGCTCTTCAGTCACTTTCAAGCAATAATCTTGCTGACTACACCAATGTAATAAGAACAATAACGAGTCACAAAAAGGTTTGGGGATGGCCACCCCATATACTTGAAAAAAAGGTTGACAGAAAAATAAGAGTGAGACCAAAACTGAACTCACTAACAGACTGAAGCTATTCTACTGTATATATATATATATATATGACTGAATGGAAGAAGAGGTGGTGTCAGGGAGGCCAGAACAGGAACTGACATGACAGGAAAATGGATTCTGGGTACCAGATATGACGTCACCAGAGGGTGTTGGAAGTGACGTCAACAGGGGCCGAACTAGTAGTGATGTTATTGAAAGGCAGGTTCGTGGCTGGTCTACAGAGGGACAAAAGGAGAAAGGATCAGGTGACAGCGACAACTCCTGGTCCTAAAAAATAACACTATTTCAGAGTGTAAACTGTCTGCTATGCACATGTACGTGACTGTATACATATATATATATATAATGTATTGAAATAAATGCAGAAACACATCAAAGATTTGGTATACCAACCTTGTAAAACAACATTTAATAGGCAAGCACATGAAATGATGGAACAAAAAAACAAGCAAAAAGTAATAAATTTAAGAACCAAATTAATCAGGTCTCTTAACAAGAGTTTTTAATAGCACTTCTGGAGGCTTGTAACAGTTGTTAACAACTGAACTGAACACATGAACTACTATTCCGTTTCATGTATTTCACCTTTAACAGCTAAGATAACAGAGCAATGATAATTAACACTCACAAGCAAAAATAATTATTTTGGTCCACTGATGTCGTAAACAATATAATCAGAAAACATTTCCAACATAAACATCCTATCTACAGTAGATTGATATTAATTGCCATTATTTCTGATTATTGGAAAATGTTTCATATTTTAAAAATATAGCATTATACTCATATGGCAACAATGAACAAATCAGCTGTTTTATTATTATATACTAGGGGGCTTTGCCCCCTGCTCCCTTCGTTCGCCAACCCCCCTGGCCTGTGGTACGCACCAGCCACTTCGCGTCTCTGCAGCTCGCGTATGTGGATTTCACTTTCACCAAACAACAAATCTTTTAATTCTCATGAAGATGCCTCTTCATTGGGAAGAAACACTACTTTTTTTTTCCCTGATGACAACATATTAGACGATCTACCAGTCTCCAACTTAAAGTTTAAATTTGAACAATATATTCAATCTCTTTTCGCTGTTCTGTTATTTCACCGAGCAATAATTTCTGTTTGTTTACGCTAATGCAATCTTTACTATCATTTTTTGGAGACTTTCAAATTTTAGTACTTTCATTATCTCTAACCTGCTCTGCATGTGTATCGCCTAACGTTTTTGAACCTCTTTACAACGTTCTACTTTGTCATCTACTCTTTGTCTTTTATTTACTGCTTCGGGTGTGGTTAAATCTCTTGGCACAAAGTCTCGTCTCGCGGGACTTGAAAGTGTCTCTCTGAAAAAGTCAAGTCTTGTCCCAGGCTAAAAAGTCTCGTCTCGTCCCAGGATTTTTTTATACAATAGAGAGATTTGACTTTCATATTCATGTCAGGCATCTCACCAAGTCATCATGGTACACTATAGCTGTGTATAAGAATTTTTAGAAATCTTAGAACTTAGAATTTAGCCGTGTCTTTTCCAGTTTCCCAAAATCGAGCTGCTACTGACTTGGTAAGTTAGGGTTCAGCACGAGTCAAACTTGAAATAAAAGAAATTTCTCCGTCTAATAAAGTTCATTTTAAAAAGATTTAGTGAAAATCCAAGGCAAACTATTCACACAGAAATAAAGAAAAATGTTATTATACACGTAGGATAAAAGGCAAGCTTAGCTTTTTCTTGTAAAATTTCAGTTACTTTCTATACTTAAAGGTTGTGTTATTTCTGTATGGCAAACTTACATATACTTTACTTAATACATTCAGTATGTTTAATGCGTACGGCACATTCAATATGATCAATACGATATGAAAGTTAGAGCACAGGTAGGATAGCAAGTCACTTATTCATAATCAAACAGGAAGAAGCAGGACATTTTAAAGCTCAATCATAACCATTTTAAACATTTAGTATAGCACCTGATATGCAAAGTATCCTTTTCATAAATATAGATTTCTTTCTTTCTTTCTTTCTTTCTTTCTTTCTTTCTTTCTTTCTTTCTTTCTTTCTTTCTTTCTTTCTTTCTTTCTTTCTTTCTTTCTTTCTTTCTTTCTTTCTTTCTTTCTTTCTTTCTTTCTTTCTTTCTTGTTATAATCCTGTGACTGATGTTGTAAAACACGATTCTAAAGGCACTTGCAAGTTCTTTTTATTCCATGTTTGGATATTTTATATTAATGCAACACAATATATCAGAAATTCATCCATGTCACCATCACTCACACTCCCTGCTACTTTATACTGTGAAAGAACTTCAATTCTTTAGCAAAAATCTCCTAAAATGAAGGCTTCTCAGTAAATGAGTCCTTAATCTACTACTTTAATATATGTTTGACCTCAGTTTCAGTGGATTCATCTCCAAATAGTATTTACGCAGAATTAAACCATGATATTTCTAATAGTCGTCCATTTTGACTGTTGAAAGGCTCAAGTGTAGGATGTTCACCTAAGTGCTGTAAGTGTTTTGCATCCACAAAGAACATAGCACAAATAAGACACACTAAAGCATGTTGCCATGTTGAAAATAATTAAGCTAATGTCTTTATTATTTCTATTTTGCATTTTATCATTTTGTATGTTGTATGATCATGATAATAAACCATTTCTCTTACTGCATTGCCTCTGCACGAAGCTGCTGAAAACTGTTCAGTTGATTGTTTTTCTCAGTAACGTATATTATCTTAAGTAGCAAAAAGTATCTCATAAATTGAAAATGCAGTATATGTAATATTCAATGTTTAGTGTAAGTTTTTAATTTGACTGTGATTATTTAAATTACAGGATGTAATTGATCAAATTACAAACTTTGAGAACTTAAGGAAGAAGCTTTCACCATCTATTAGTGGAAAAGCCTCCTTGAGGTAATTGCAGTTACTTTTTTTGTCTGTTACCTATTTTCACAATTACCTCTGCAACGACAGATATGCACCAAAATATTATAAAAGCTCTACTTTAGTGATCTTTTCTACATGGCTTCTCTTAAGTTAATTTAATGCATCAGACTAATAATTACTTAAATAGTGGATACAACATCTATCCAAAGCCCTGGAATTATGTGATACACTTTAATTAGATATCTTCTTTATGCATGTATAGTATTAACTATATAGTAAATGTATGAATATAGCATTCATTTACCCATTTTTGGAGTCACATTTTTCACTTCAGGGCAGCAAAGTCATGAGTTTCTTCCATTGTTCTAGTATTCCATCCATCCATTTACTGAACTTCCTTAACAGTTGAATATGTGCTTTTTATTTATAGCGTTCTGCAATCATCCTTCCAGAGAGAAGGAATAAATGAAAAAGAATTTATTGTGGAGGATCCTCAGCTGTACAATGAATACATTGAGATGATCCGGCAACGTCTTGAGGATGATGCAATTGCCCGTGACCAGCGAGAAAAGCGTCGCAGAAGAGTCCTAGTGGAACAGCTTAAAGTTCATGAGATTCAAGAGGTACTGAACTTGGCAATCGGTAACACAAAAATGGCTAAAACTGTTAAAAATTACTTTGTTTTTGATAAGTTCATGTATACATAATATATGCAGTCCTTGTTAATTGTGCACCAGTCCATTTTGTTACTCATAAAAATGTAACGACTGAAGAGCAATGGAAAAAAACAAGTTGATTTATAAAGTAAGGGGACATGTGCCTGAAAGCCAAAGATGTGTAGAATACAGCACAATCTATCCTTGCCTTGTTGTATTTGATGTCTCATCCATAGTAGTGTAAAAGTCAGTGATTCAAGTACAAAAACAACTGAAACTGAGACAGTAAACACTGCATGACTTAATAAATAGGTGGAATTAAAAACTAAAAACCTACCAACATCATTGACCTTTTTAAGTTCAACATATTGTTGAGTTTTTCACTCCAATGGGCTTCTCCTGGTACTACGTGTTTATTATAGTCATCACACCGTGTAAGGCTTTTGACAGCCATGCATTTTAAATCAGTAAAAGAATGATTAAGTTGAATGAAATATCAGACTGAATGTTTGTCATATTTGCACTTAATCTTGTTTCAGTGCTTCACTATGTGTAAAACACTTTGAAAAGTTATGCTAATATTCAGTAATGAACAGAGGCATCTCATGGTGGCACGGTGGCACAGTGGTAGTGCTGCTGCCTCGCAGTTAGGAGACCTGGGTTCGCTTCCCGGGTCCTCCCTGCGTGGAGTTTGCATGTTCTCCCCGTGTCTGTGTGTGTTTCCTCCGGGCACTCTGGTTTCCTCCCACAGTCCAAAGACATGCAGGTTAGGTGGATTGACGATTCTAAATTGGCCCTAGTGTGTGCTTGGTGTGTGGGTATGTTTGTGTGTGTCCTGCGGTGGGTTGGCACCCTGCCCGGGATTGGTTCCTGTCTTGTGCCCTGTGTTGGCTGGGATTGGCTCCAGCAGACCCCCGTGACCCTGTGTCCAGATTCAGCGGGTTGGAAAATGGATGGATGGATGGACAGAGGCATTTCAGTAAATAAATCACACCCTTCATACTGCAATTTGACCTATGTTTTAATACAACCTTACCATATGTATCTATAATGTCACCCTTAAGACAACAAGGGCTGTGTAAATCTGGAGAGTGATCAGTTTTTCAAGTCAACAGTAATGTTGAAGTAGTGCATAAATGGTCTGTAACAAGGTCTTTACTATTTAAACTTTGTGAGAAAGTAAATGAGTAGTTTGCTTAAAATAAAGTGCAAGGTCCAATATAGCCCAGAATGTTAAAGCATAGTGACAAAAGCGGTTAGCAGATTTAGAATACCAGAAGTGCAAAAAATTCACTTTGGGCATTAAGCCATTTTTGTAAGAGTTGTTTAGTAGAAACTGTTACAAATATACTGGTAGCTTTCTTCCTGGTTTACAACATACCAATTATTACCTTTTAATGAGAGTGGATGGTGAATAGTGTTACTAGCTGAGGCATATAGGAATTTGCATGATAATTTGTAATGGGGGCAGCACGGTGGCGCAGTGGTAGCGCTGCTGCCTCGCAGTTAGGAGACCCGGGTTCGCTTCCCGGGTCCTTCCTGCGTGGAGTTTGCATGTTCTCCCCGTGTCTGCGTGGGTTTCCTCCGGGCACTCCGGTTTCCTCCCACAGTCCAAAGACATGCAGGTTAGGTGGATTGGCGATTCTAAATTGGCCCTAGTGTGTGCTTGGTGTGTGGGTGTGTTTGTGTGTGTCCTGCGGTGGGTTGGCACCCTGCCCGGGATTGGTTCCTGCCTTGTGCCCTGTGTTGGCTGGGATTGGCTCCAGCAGACCCCCGTGACCCTGTGTTTGGATTCAGCGGGTTGGAAAATGGATGGATGGATGGAATTTGTAATGGATCACAGCTTTCTGCACTGGCACATCGTTGCCATGTGTGTACTTCTACGACTCCTAAGATACCTGTCTAAAACTATTGAACCATCACTAGACCACCTGAGATTCCACACTGTGCTTTCTTGTGATGTTATTTTATACAGTCACTTTGATATTCAGCAAGTACTGGTAGAAAATTCCCAGTTTTGTTATTGTGCTACATTTCAGGCTACGTTCATTGCAGCATTTACTTTATAATTTTTGTGAAGTAAGTGCCACAATTCTCTGTGCTCAAGTAATTATGATTCCCTCAATCATAAGCATGTGACTTACAGTAAAGGGGGATGTGTTATGGGGTGGGAAGACATTGTCTCTGCAATGTTACTAACTGACTGTTGGGGAACTCATTTCATTTAACAGTATCCACATTTTAGCATTGTGCATTTAGTCATTCTTAGCACAGCATTCAAAGACTTTTCTGCACCATGTGTCCAATTGACAGCAAATCTGATAGAAGAAGTCAAATTACACTGTTTGAGGAGCACAAATGTCCATGTTTCACATAATCACAGTATAATTATTTAGACGTCTTCACTTAAACACAGGAACACAGTTGACAAGAGATTTTTGAACAGGAACACTTTCCTGTTCACTATTCTTGATAGCTTTACTTGTTTAGTTCATTCAATGTAATATACCAGCATGACTTATCATAAATGAATACCTAGCGCACATCCTCTGCTACAGAAAGAAAGTCTCTTTTTGAAAAAGGGTGATGACTAACAACAGTAATCCTACTAAACATGCATGACAATTAGGACATCTGTTCTCATTGCCATCAGTAAAGCTAGCTGTACAATTTTTCAAAACCACCATCTGCTCACTCTATAAATATGAAAGTGAAACTATGTAAAAGATGCAAAAGCGCACTTTATCTAGCCAATAGCTGCAAATCAGCTCACTTAATAAACATTTCATTGAGTGACATATACACTGCAGCAACATACACAACCTACCAAACGTTCATAAACCATTTTTGTCTGGACATAGACAATTCACAGTAGCCTTAATACTTGTAACAACAAGCCATGCTCAACTGCTCTGAGGAATAGTTTGGAATGTTGTGCTAACTGATGCAAGGCCCTGATCTTCATTAATTGTTGTCAATGCTGCACAACCCTGCACAGAACCTCATTTTTGCTCTTTGCACCCAATAGCTCATTTCTTTTAGTCTCTACCTAGAGCTTAATTTTCTGTTTTCCTCCAACATCTGGTAAAATACTTGCAAATTAGTATCTGATGCATTACATTTTTGCTGAATCTCATAATCCCCTCTTTCCTTACTCATGAATGAAATCTCCAGGTAGTTTAATGCCTCTGCTGGGGGCAGCTGCAGCACACAGTGACATGACATTCTTGAATCATTGAGGTCCCGACTGTCATCCTGAACATGTAGCATTTGTCCAAGAACTGCTGTATTGCATTTCAGAGTTCATTCTCTGATGTGGTCTGAAAACAAAATCATCTGAAAGCAGAAGAGAAGCAAACCTTAGATGCTCAATCTGGGTGCTCCCAAAGCCTGGGCCCATAATTAATATTTTTCCATCAGTATTTGGGGAATAACTGCCCTTGGGGCAAAGAGAAACCTAACAGGGGTTAAGAAATGTGGCTGTAGTACTGGTCACTCATAAGAAAATACAGAGAATGTGTCTACAGTAGGCTAGAGTATTAATGACACATATTAAGTTCCAGAGTAGTGTCTGAACTCCGAATTTAATTCACTTTCTTCTCTTTGTAAGATACAAGTGGTTGTTTTGCATCCCCTTTTCACAGCACATGGGACATTGGAAAGCTTTGAAACAATCAGATTGCTCCCAGAGCTTCAGTGATGTCTGAAGCTTCAGACGTCCTCAGTCACGTGGTTGTAATGTTTCAATACAAGGTTCGATACACTGCTTTGGAAATGTGTGCTTCATTAAACCGATATAAGATTTGAAGCCTTTGGTGTCAAACATCCCATCTCTATAATTTACACTGCATGTCAGGACAAAAACCAAGCCATAATGTACATGGAACTCTTTTCAGATCTCCATGAAGGTATAAAAGCATTTCTGAAGCTTTTGAGTATTCCCATGAGCATACTTGCCTTAATAATTGTGAAAATGAAGAAGTTTGGAACTAACATTTCTCTGGTCACAACAAAAGAGATTCAGAAATTCTCTTCTGAGATGAAAGAAACTAAGACAACCATCTCAGCAGCATTCCATCAATCAGGCAATTATGGTACAGTAGCTAGATGAAAGCCATTTTTAAGTAAAAAGCATATGACAGTTTAAAAGACTATGCTTTAAGAGCATGAAGGAAAAGATTCTCTGGTCTGATGACTCAAAAATGTAACTGTTTGGGCAGACCTCCAAACATTATGTCTGACAAGACCAGGCACTGTTCAGCACTTGTCTAATCCCATCTCTATGGTAAAGCATGGAGGGTTCAGCATCATACTATTGGGGTGCTTCTCAGGTGCTGGGACGGGGAGCCTGGACAGAGAGGCCCTTGAAGGAAACCTACTCCATAGAGCATGTGACCTGGTGTTACGGTTCACCTTTTAGCATGACAATGACCTGATGCATACACCCAATAACACTGGAGTGTTCTTGAGTGTCCCAGCCAAAGCCCTGACTTAAACCCCATAGAACATCTGAGCAGAGACCTGAAGTTGGTAGTTAACAGTCGCTTCCCATCCAATCTAACGGAGCTTGAGAGGATCTGTCAGGAAGAAAAAGAATTTAATTGTGCAAAGCTTGTAGATACTTACCCAGGAAGACTCACAGCTGTAACTGCTGCCAAAGGGTCTGAATACTTATACGAGTGAGAGATTTCAGTTCTTGATTTTTAATAAATTTACAATCCTTTCTGAAAACATGTTTTCACTTTGTCATTATGGGTAATTGAGTGTAGATTGTTCTGCAAAAATGGCAAATTTATCCAAATAAAATTAAATCTACAACATAATAAAGAGTGCAGAAACTGAAGTTGATGGAATACTTTCTGAATCCACTCTAATTATGATATAGAGAGATGCCATTTTTGTTCATCTGGGGATGGCCAAAAAAATGGGTCAATTACAAAAAAAGTAAATGAACACTTTGTTACCTTTTGAACTCAGAACTTATGAGCCAGAATTTAAATAAGTGGCTTTTGAAAATGAATAAATGGAATCCATGTACCGGTAATAATAAACCTGTACTGTATACAAAATAAAATAACATTACTTATTGCTCTTCTTTTCCATTTTCTATTTCAGGAAGCATTTCGGGAAGAGCAGCTTGTTAACCGCTTGATGCGTCAATCCCAGCAGGAGCGCAGAGTGGCAGTACAGCTTATGCATGTACGACATGAGAAGGAAGTCATCAGACAGAACCGCATCTTCAGGGAGAAGCAGTATGATGAGAAGCGCCTGCAAGAGTTTCAGGAAGCCTTAGACAGAGAAGCTGTATGTTTTGTTTTAAATATGAACTAATTAGGCTTGAACAATCACCCATATAAGAGTAGTTAATAAAGGTTTTGTTTTTTGAATAAGGATTAATGTGTCCTAATTTTGCAGAAGCTGTGGTTTGAGGGAACATGACGTATTTTTCTTTGGTAATTATTGCACAAGCTCAGCAAAACTTCTAACTAAAGCACTTCTTCTGAAGTTTTGTTGGATGTGCTGTTATGTACTGAAAAGGTGGTTAAAATTTTCTGCGTATTGTTTTCTTGTGCATACATTGGAAAGTATTGCAAAATTTAAGCAGAATATGTTTGAACATTGAAGCAAAAAAGAATTGTTCCCGTTAGAGTACATTGAATATGCAATAGCTGCATTGCACATCCTTTTAAAGAACAGTTGGTTATGTAGGATAGTATTAGTCTCTTCATTTCCCTCATTATATTTGTTAAATAAATTTTGTTAATAATTTAATTTGCTATTTAATATCTTCTAGAAATGTACTGTATATATGTATAACACAAACAATGCAAATGTTCCCTTTCAAGTAGAAATCATGTACCTATTTTGCTTAAATTTTGCTCATTTATTGTTAATATGAATATGCAATACTGTTTATCAAATATGTACAGTCAAACATATACTGTAGACCAGGGGTGCCCAACTCCAGTCCTGGAGGGCCGCAGTGGCTGCAGGTTTTCATTCTAACCCTTTTCTTAATGAGTGACCTATTTTTGCTGCTAATTAACTTCTTTTGAATTCATTTTATTTGACTTGCTCTTGAAGACTCAGACCCCTCAATTGTTACTTTTTCCTTGATTAGCAGCCAAATAATAATGAGATACAAAATGAGCCAAAACAGGCCCAGCAAACTGTAACCATCATACAATATCTGAAAATAAAGAAAGGTGAAGATCTCAGGAATGCTGATCTGCTCTTAGAAAAGAGAACAGCCACAATTTTGGAAATTTCTGCTATTGCACAATGAGAGCAGCAACAAGACATGGAATTAAAGAATGAGTTTAATTACCGACAAGACTCAGCGCCTCATTAAGCAACTGGTTGGAATGAAATTGGTTGGAGTTTGAGGTCATAACTTAGTTGGTTTTCTGTTGGCTCATTCACTTCACATTTCACTTCTGTTTGGGTGCCATTTAAGGAAAGAAATGAAGCAATTCAGAGGAACGATGAAGAAATTCAGAGAAACATTTCTTAAAAACCAAGTCAATTAAAATTAATTCATAAGACGTTAATTAGCAGCAAAAACAGATCACTAATTAAGAAAAGGGTTAGAAAGAAAACCTGCAGCCACTGTAGCCCTCCAGGACTGGAGTTGGGCACCCCTGCTGTAGACTAATGGAATGTTTCTTGCCATATTTGAGCCCACGCAGGAAGGTGTCTTTGACTGCCAAAGAGACAAACTCTACAAGAAACTAATCAAAGCTTTAGGAATGCAAACAGTATAATTAATAACTTCAGTCATTCTGCAAGACCACTTTTCTCACTTCTTTAAACACATCTTTGCAAAGTGATTCAAGTTAATTACAAATGTAAAACACAAAATAATTCATCACATAAATATTTACCCCCTTTTATATGACACCCCTAAATCATTAGTGATGTAGCCAGTTGGTTTCAGGAGTCACACAATTAGTTCAATGGAGATCATCTGTCTGGGTTTTCAGCTGATTGCAATATAAATGGCCCTGTATCTGGGCGATGCTTGTGGTGAGAGAGTATAGTTGTCTAACATACACAATGAAGACAAAAGAACATTCTAGGCAACTCTGTAAAAAGGTATTGAAAAGCACAAACTAGGGAATGCAGACAAGAAAATAATAAAAAATAAAGTCACTGAATATTCCTTTGAGTCCAGTTAAATCAATCTTTAAAAAATAGCAAGAGCATGGCATAGCTGTAAATCTGCCTAGAGCAGGCCCTCCACAAAAACAGTGATCGTGCAACAAGAAGAAAATGAGGGAGGCCACCGAGACACACATGAGAACTCTGAAGGACTTATGAGCTACAGTGGATGGGATTAGAGAAACTGCAGATAACAAATCTTGCCTAGATAATTTACCAGTTATAACTTCAAGGGAGAGAGGCATACAGAAAGCCACTGATAAAAAAAAAGTATGCCAATGCATCTGGGATAGAGTTTGCCAGAAGGCGCATTGGGGACAATGAAGTTGGCTGGAAGAATGTTCTATGTTCTGATGAGATCACACAGTTGAACTTTTTGGTCATCAGACTACATGCCTTGTTTAAAGAATACGTATTATCTAAAACATACCATCTCCAGCATGAAGCTTGGTGGTAGTATCATCATGCTGTGTGAATATTTCTCTGCAGCAGGACCTAGAAGGCTTGTGCGAGTTGAAGGTAAAATAAATGCATTAAAATACCGGGAAATCCTTGAAGAAAACCTGAATGCAGGCTGTAATTGAAACAGCCCTGACTGTTGAGGGTTATTTATATCTTCAATATAAATATCTTGATATAAGTAGTGATATTGTAATGATATTCAATGTCTTCAGTATTGTTTGCTGTTCTCCCTGCACCTTGGGAGAAGATGTGTTTCCCAAGACAACAACCTCAAGTATAAAGCTGAAGCTGTTCAGGAATGGCTTAAAAAACGTTAAAAGTCCTGAAGTGGAGAATTTGTGGTAGGACATTAAAAAGTCTGATCACTCTTCATCACCATGCAACCTGTCAGAGCTGAACAGTTTTGCAAAGAAGAATGAAGAAAAAGTACAATGTCCGGATGTGCAAAGCTGATAGAAACTTGCATACAGAATCAAGACTGGCATGGCCGCCAAAGGTACATCTACTAAATACTGACTTGATGGGGGTGAATAGTTGTGACATCAATTATTTTGTGATTCATATTTGCAATTAATTTAGACTGCTTTGCAGAGATCTGTTTTCATTTGAGATTCGTTGATACACGTTAAAGAATCCAAATTAAATCTGTGGTGATTAAATGTTGTATTGTGAAAACTTCAAAGGGGTGAATACTTTTCATCGGCACAGTGTAAAAAGTATGTTGTGTGTAGCACATTAGGATAGTTCTTGTTGTGAATGGTACTACATAAAATTCATGTACTGATTGACTGACCAACTATTACTTCTGTCAGTATTTTAACATTCAGCATTATTTAAATCCTCTGCTGTCTTAGTGTGCCATCCTGCCCAGTTCACAAATGCAAACCAACTCTTAGGTTCCAGTCTGTCGCTCTTCTGCCCTATTTGAAGCCTGTACGGAACAATTGGTTCTTTAAGAAAACTTTTTTCATGTGATGAAATAATTTTGCCTAAAGGTCAATAAGTAAATTTGAGCAGTGTCCGCATATTAATAATTGAATGTTTTTTATTCTTTGCTTTAAAGGTTTTGGCAAAAAGGGCTCAGATTGAATATAGAGAACAGCTTCAAAAAGACCTTGAACTCCACAATAGGATAGCTGTTGAACGTGCTCAGGCACGGTACAGAAAGCACTACGATTTCTGCCTGGATCTCTTGTTTGACATAATTGACCTTGCTACAAAAACGGGAGAATATCGTGAGCTGACTAACAAGTAAGTCTATGTTCAAATTCTGCTATGTACTATGTTTGATTTTTAAGTTCATATGTCAATGCCTCAAAGTTTCATACATATAAATAATGATAAAAAATCAGCATATGTTGTGGGGGAAAATATTGTATTAGGAACACAAATTTTATGTACAGTACTTGCAATGGATTGAGTGAAATACTACATTATTTCAGTGAATTAATGGTGCACTATGTGTTTCTGCCATGTGCCAAGTCCTGCTGGGATAAGCTTAAAGACCCAGTTGCATAAAAATTCAGAAAATCTGTAAATGAGTGAAAGTATCTCCATGCCGTTGAGTGAACACTTGGTGGAATTTCATTGATTAAAAATTTGGTAGCTGTGATTTTCAGTATTATAAGTAAGAGAGTTTCTGCCTATTTTAACCTACTCAAAATAAAGTAGAATATATGAGGGATAACGAAACTATGTTCAGCCTAAACCAGAAAGCGCTATTCTACACTGCCGAGTGAACAAAGATTTGCTCCTATGTATTAAAATATGTAAAGTTTCTACCACAAATTACTCTCATTTGTGGTTTGCAGAATCTATGTCTCAATCAGTCTGGGTACTGAAAACAACAGTCACATATAATGCTTTGACTGAAGTTCTAATGCTAGAGAAAAATACAAATTCAGAGATTCATTCCTTCCAATGGATCATTTACCTGGACTAGTCTCATTAATATGCTAAAGTAAAGAGAAATACTGCAGGATTCCAAAGTGGTAGGATGTCTCTTAATGATGATCCAAGGTCTGGCCAACCTTTAACATTGACAACAGAAGAAGACATCGTTAACGTGTACTGAATCTTAATGAAGAATTCACAAGAAATAGCAAACACCATGGCGATTAGTTATGAGATAATTAAATACATTCTTCATGATCAGTTAAACATGAGCAAGGGTTGTACATGTTGGTGCTCAGTATGCTAAATCCTAAAATGAAGCATGGCCTTACAGTTTTCCAAGAAGAATCTTGAGATAATTAATTTGTTCAGAAGAAATGTAAGAAGTGTTTAATAATCTGGAATGAAACTTGGATGCATCACTATGACCCAGAGATCAAGCAACAGGTGAAACGATAGAAGCATGGTGATTTGTTGACATTTTCAGGTTATGGAGCAGATTCTTTGCTTGGCTCATAGTTGGCATCAATTGTACTTTTGAGGCTTGTATATTGATATTTCTCCTGACATCAGCACTGTTCTGGTTAATCAAAGAACCTAGTTTAATTAAGTAAAAGGTTCACTATGTAAATCTGGAATGAATTATCATCTGCTATATCTTGCTTGCCTCTGCATTACATAAGATGGCACTAGCTATGTTTTTGAAATGCCGTAGAAGGCGTCCTCATAGGAGAAGCTGATTCTTCCCACCTTGGATTCCCAGACTAAATGTTGAAAATCATTTTGAGGGTCAACCCATGTCAATCTTGCATTTCCCTTAGAACAAATTGTGGGGAGAGAAACTTTTTTTTTTTTTTTTAACTGTAATGGACATTGCTCTGTTCAGTTTTCCTTGTATAAAGTCTCTAATACAATACAACTAAGGCAATGCATGTTTTTTTTGGTTACAATTTTTATATTTTTCTTAATTTTTTTGTTTTTAATATATTTCTTTATGTATGCATGTGGCTTGATGGGTCTAGTTATATTATTTATAACACTGAGCATTTATCTGTAAACAGTAATATATAATATGTAAATAGGTCTAATTTTATAATAAATGCAAAGTCAACTTTGAAGAAGTGATCTTTTATATTTTAAGCTGGGTATTGTAAGAAAGTAAACAAAGACACATAAAGTTTTTGGGCACCTGTAGGCAAACCCTGTGCAACAGAAATGAAATAAAATATGGTTTCACAAATAGCATTGAGAAAATATGTCTTTCAGAAGCAAGCCTAAATCCTGACTACATATGATAGTAGGTCTTCAATTTTTTAAGCAGTTCTGGCAGGAATAGTTGGGACCACGTGGTCGAACACTGGAAATGGCTTCACTGGCTTTAAAGCTGTCAGTCTTGAAGTCTGCAGAGGGAGGAAGACAAAGATGTTAATAAAAAGCACCAACCTGTGGAGCGTCTGGAAATTACCATCACCAGAGCCCTTAAGCTGTCCCTAGTGCACATGTGTGCTACAGTATGATAATAATAATAATAATAAATTGTTTATATTTATATAGCACTTTGTGAACCCATAAACTCCTTACGGAGAGGCAGCAGCACTACCACTTTGATTTATAAAATGTACAAAAATGTACAAAATCTTTGTAAAAAAATGTATAAAATGACATTGATCCTACAGTATAACTAAAATTTTTAGCTTTTAATTGCTTATCCTATATTAATATGAATGTAATACTGTACACTTTGTATCCATTAAATATTGCTGCACGTTTTACTAAAATAAATTCTATAAATAATTATCTATTTTTTTTTTTGCAGCTTGATTCCTGCCAAAATGATGCGTGAATGGAAGGAACTCTTCTATAAGGGAATACCTCTTTATGACCAAGCATGTGTTGATCCATACCCCACTGAGCCAAGCCCTGACCAGCTCTTAGAACTTGAGAAAATAGCCCTGCTGGACATTCAAGACTTCATGGAATATGAGGTGCAAAATGCCAGTATACATTTATATTTAGCTATTGACTGAAATGTAGAATGGCAAATAATGGTGCCAGATGAAAGATTTTCTATGAAAGGTGATACAGCCAAGGCAAATTATGTCTGCTAGAAGAATAATTAGCTGCAAGGAGGAGTTTTTGCTTACTTGTAGTTTAAGAAAAAATGTATTGCAGACATTGAAAATTGCAATTGCTATTTTCATGTATTTATCAGCGGCGTAGTGGTAGCACTGCAGCCTCGCACTAAGGAGACCAGGGTTCACATCCAGGGTCCTCCCAGTGTGGAGCTTGCACGTTCTCCCTGTGTCTTTGGAGTTTCCCTCTGGGTTTCCTTCCACTGTCCAAAGACATAAAAATTTGGTGAACTGGCAACTTAAAATTGGTTCTGCTATGTGTTTGGTGTGGGTGTGTTCACCCTGTGATGGACTATGCTTGCCTGGATAGGCTCCAGCAACCCCCAACACCCTGGTCTGGATTAAGCAGGTTAGAAAATGACATGACATATATTTGTCATAAAGGTAAAGAAAGCGATTCACTTTTTAAGCAACACTCTTTGCCTGTGCGACAAAAAAAGTAGAATTTGTTAAGTACTGCAGCTAATAAGACAACCGATGATGTCTTTCAGCCTCTACCGACATCTTTAACAATACTAATCCTAACTTGTAGTGGGCAAAGCCTGAAAAAAAGATGACGAAAACAACAACAACAACAACAACATTTATTTATATAGCACATTTTCATACAAATGATGTAGCTCAAAGTGCTTTACAGGATGAAGAAAGAGGAAAAAAGACAAAATATATTAAAAAATAAAATTAGGCAATATTAATTAACATAGAATAAAAAGTCTGATGGCCAGGGAGGACAGACAATAAGTATAAAAATTACATTTTTTGTCAGGATATCAGTAATTTAAGTGATTGGAGAAGATACTTTTTATTTAACTGGTATGAAAAAGATAAAGTTGATTTTCTGCAAAAACTGAACTTACATACAGCTTAGTCTATTACTGCTTTTCATACAGTTAACAGGGCAATTCAAAGCTGTCATTTATCTACTGTAGCTTTTAGGTTATATGGATATTTAAATATAAAGTAATCAAGTATCATTTGTAAGGCTATCATTTGTGATCTTTTCTCAAAATGTAAAATGAAGGAGGCAGAGATACACTAAAATTATTTCATAAAAATAGGAGTCATTGTCATGCTTGTTAAAATATTAGCTAGTTGAAAATGTACTTACATTTGAGAATATTATGTATTGAATTGTAAAGTCACTCCCATCAATTGTTGGGTTTCCTGTTTATGTATGTAAAGATAATTCCAGAAGGAACAATTTAACAATATTTTAGTAAAATAAAAAAAGCATTTGTTTTGCACATTTTGTGCACACAACCAGATAACAAATGTGGATTATGCATAAGCAGCGTGAGATTTGTTTTTTTTTTTCCATCGACGCTTCTCACATTGTTTGCTGTTGGAATAGCACTGGCTACCATTGAGTTCTCTTTTGTCATTAAGTTCTTACTCTGTATTCTTTAAGAAAACATTAGATTTAATTTTTTTGGTACATGGGGTAATTAACATATAAAAATATTTTTTGGGGGATTCTCTCAAGCCAGTTTTAGCACATGTAGTTTGTGTCTTGATTCACCCCTACTTTCTGTTGCGTGGCAGACACCCAAAGCAAAGAGACTTCCTTACTTTAGTTGTTATGCTCATGTTAATTTTTCAGACTATTTTTTTGCTGAATATTTGACTTTGATTCTGTCTTCAAAGTTTCTTATTAGAACTTTATATCCTTTTTTGCTGATGTTTGTCTGTTACTGTTTGGTAATGTTTGTACTCACAATTTCCACTTTGAACCCCTCTTCTTATCCCCAGGTTGTCAGGCGTAGTTATGAATGTGATCTTTAATGATATTGCTAGTTGCTCTTGCACTGTTATGCAAGGCACAATCCTTGGTACTCATGAAATGCACTGCTGTCAACGTAGGCTCATCTGTGAGTGACAGAATGATGCTATGAACACGTCAAATGCTGGCCTGAGCATACAATAATATGAAACTGTCATTCTTGTCAATATTCTAACAACTTCTTTGGGAAACAATCATTCCGCCCGCACCCTGTTGACTAACATTACTGGTGGCGGTCATTGTTAACCCGGGGCTCGATCGATCCGGTATGGAAATTTGTATTGTTGTCCGCATATTGATTTGGCAAAATTTTACACCGGATGCCCTTCCTGACGTAACCCTCCCCATTTATCTGGGCTTGGGACCGGCATGAAGAAACACACTGGTTTGTGCATCCCCTGTGGCTGGGTTATTAAAAGTATTCAGGCAAAAGTGAATAAATGCAATAATTTGCCCCAAAAACTGAACAAAATTGAATGTGTAGTTTTGTTGATTAAGGTACACCAACACAATACTGTATAGTTTATTCACTATAAAGGTTTGCCCATTCTGATTATATTGTGCTGTCTGTATAGGGCCTTTACTATGTTGAATACTATTCCCAAATACATTTACAGTACACACATACACAAACACATTTACACTTTTATAAATCAACAATTTTACAGATCAGTCATACAGTGGATTTAGAAAGTGTTTGTGTCTTTTCATATTTTATGTTGTTTCATTTTCATTTTCAACACTCAATACCGGTGAATGACAGAATTTTTGAAATTTTTGAAAATGTATTAAAAATTAAAAACTGGCCCTTTGGTCTATAGTCAATATGTAGTCATTATCACATTACATAAATTCATCGAGTTTGTCAGACTTGCTGACTGCAGTTTTTGATCTTGTCACTGGACCACGTCAGTTTACATGACTGCTAATCACTGGGCATGTCTAATATATTGACTAAGTGCTGTTTTTTCAGGACTGTCATGCTTGCACCTTTTTGTGACAGCCAGTAAAGTGCTGCCTGATGTGTTAACAGGTATGGTGAGTTCAGCCACAGTATCTTCCCTTTTTTTCCCTTTTTCCATTATGTTGTTGTGTGGAACACATTAGACATCAGACAGACAAGCTTCTCTTCTGCTTGTGAGGTCCAAAAGCATTCATTGGTTGACAGTCCAAAACATGCGTCTTCCTTATTTCTCGTCACTGTATTATGTGTAGTATTCTTATAGTTAAGCATTCATTGGTTGTCAGCTTTCATGCTCACAGAGTCTGACGTAGTGAATAAAGACAAAATAAAATGTGTTTGATTTTGTTGTAGCGAATCATGGACTAGTCAGAGTGAGTCACTGGCTTTGTCACATTAACTGACTATACTTCTGGGAGCTTGCTGCCGACTGCCTCTGACTCTCTAAGATTATGTAAATGAAGGCTACAACTGAAAATAGCTGGAAAAGTTATTTTATTAGTCTGTTCCTGAAGAATGAACAAAAAAAACCTGAATATTGTAACGTCATGTAATTAGCAGACAGGTTTAAATTTACAGTAGATAATTTGCACCCTGAAAAGGTAAAGTATTATTTTAAAATCAGGGAAAAGCAGTGATGAATGATGTTCAATAGTAGAGCAATAAAACCAATAAAACTATTTTTGGATTTTTACTTTAGTGTAAAATGTGTTTGCTGTCATTGCAGACTGAGGTGTTAGTACTTTCTTAAATGACTACAAAAGTCTTTTTTTTCACAGAAGAGTTAAAGGAAACCAGCAGACAGTTGTCTTTTGAGCCAAATTTGTTGGCTTGCAGTGCTCATAGCAGACTTTACGGTTTTCAGAATGCTGTTTCTACTTCGTAAAGCAATGTTCTCTGCAAAGCATATTGCCCACATCCTGAAAAGCTGGGTATTCTCACCGTGACAGGAAGCACAATGTGCACATTCTGTAGGAGTTATTGTAAGATGGAGTACTCATTGAAGTTTTATTTTAAACCAGCTTGATGAAGAACATTCACTTTCTGAATATTTACAATTACTGTATCTTTAATATTAAACAAAACACAATACTATGCATACAAGTCAGACTTGTTTCCTTTTTACACTAAATAAAGCATATTTAAAAAATGTGTGAATTCCTGTTTAAATTGAGGTTATTGAGCTAAGTAATACAATTACTATGAGAATCATTTTCATTTTTAAAAAGAACCACTAAAACTAAATACTTTTTTAAAATATGTTTTTGTCATATGTACTTTTAAGTTTTGTAAACATGAATGTATATCATATAAAGTTATAAAGAAAAGTTTGTATATCACACACATACATATTAAATATGTTTGTGGCACTGGTCAGCGCTGCTGCGTCTTGGATCCAATGTCTTGGGTTCAAATCTCATTCTTCGTTTTTTGGGTGGATTTTGCACATTCCTAATATGCTTATGAAGGGTTCCCCACTATTCCACATCAGGTTAGGTTAATTTCCAAGTCTTAACTAACCCCACTGGAATTGTGTGAGTGTACCCCATGATAGACTTTGGCCTTGTCCATGATTATTTTCCATCTTGCTTAAAGAGCTTTAGTCTCCTACAAAACTGAATTGGGTTAAGCAGGTTTGAAAATGTACATAATCATATGTATATGCTTTTATATTGTACTATGAAAACATGTCATGTCATTTTTCCAAACTGCTTTGTCCTGAACGGGGTCGTGGGGGATTCTGGAGCCTATCCCAGCTAGCATAGAACATAAGGCAGCAAGAAAACCCTGAACAGGTTGGCAGTCCATCGCAGAGCAAACACACACTCCCCACCAGCCACACGCTAGGGCCAATTTAGTATCATGACTTTGATTGTGGAAGAAAACCGGAGCTCTTATAGGAAACCCACACAGACACGGGAAGAACATGCAGCTCCATGCAGGGATGACCTGGGACTCAGACCCTGGTCTCCTTACTGTGAGGCAGTAGTGCTACTGCTCTGCCACCGTTCTGCCAAAATATGAAAACATTTTGATAAAAATATTTCTTATAGTTCATCTTAAATATTTTAATTGCAAATATGGAGAGTTTAGTGATAATTCAAATATTTAACTTATAATGTTAATATTTATCTATATTGTTTTAGACTATGACAGGAGAATGGGCACCATTTGAGGATTGTGAAGTGCAAGAACCTCCAGAAAACAACAAAATCCTTGGTCATATAATTAACAGACTGTATGAAATTGCAGATCCACCAAGGCCAGACACCCCTCCACCACAGTTCCCTGATTTTCCCTTAAAATGGGCTGTTCTTGGAAAAGAGTTTGCTGGCAAGACTACATGCTTGGCACGGCTGGCTGAAGGTATGTAAAAGTGTGAAAAAATGCAGTAGATGTAATACTCTTTCTTAATAATTTATCTATTGCACTGTATAGCTACTTTTTCATTTAGGTATTAAACGCTGTATCCATAATGCAACAAGTAAGTCAAGTCAAGTTGGGGAGCATGCACTGGTACAGTGCATTGCCGCACCCACTAAACAACGAAACAACTTGGGATTCCGGTTTGCAACCCCCCAGGCAGACACGCGGTCCAGTCCCACCCTCCGGAAATGAACCTCTATCTGCCGCAGCCAGGTGTTACGTGGGCGACCCCTTGGCCTGGTCCAGTCACTCGGGTCCCCAACAATGAGGATCTTACGAGCCGGATCACCCTCGGGGAAACGCGCCACATGACTGTAATGCCGTAAGTGATTCTTCCTCACAATGCAGGTAATGTGCCTCATTCGGGACTCCATGAGCAACCGCTCATTCGACACAAATTCAAACCAACGGTACCCAAGGATTTTCCTGAGAGACACAGTACCAAAGGAGTCCAGTCTTCGTCTCAGGTCACTGGATAGCGTCCATGTCTCGCAACCAATATAGCAAGACAGGAAGCACCAGGACTCTAAAGACTTGGACCTTCATCCTTTTGCATAGATATCGGGAGCACCACACACCCCTTTCCAGCTACATCATGACCCCCCATGCTCTCCCAATGCATCTACTGACTTCATAGGAAGAGTCACCAGAGACTTGAATGTCACTGCCAAGGTAAGTAAATCTCTCAACAAGGTCAACGCTCTCTCCGCAAACAGACACACTGCTGATGGCTGTGCCCAAGAAGTCATTAAAGGCCTGGATCTTGGTTTTTATCCAGGAAACTTGCATGCCCAGACCAAACACTCAGAATCCTCGCTCAGTCTCTCGAGCGCCCCGATGAGAGCCTCCATTGACTCCACGAAGATCACAGCATCGTTAGCAAAGTCAAGATCCGTGAACCTTTCTTCACCAACAGATGCCCCACAGCCACTGGACCCAACAACCTTGCCCAACACCCAGTCCATAAAAGCATTGAACAGAGTAGGAGCAAGAACACACCCCTGACAAACCCCAGAATCAACTGAGAAAAAACGCAGAGGTCCTGCCTCCACTCTGCACAGCACTCACAGTACCAGTGTACAGGCCGGCTATGATATCCAGCAACCTCGAGGGGATCCCGCAAATCCTCAGGATATCCCACAGGGCAGCTCGATTAACTGAGTCAAACGCTTTGCGAAAATCGACAAAGGCTGCAAAGAAACTGCCGATATTCACGTTTGCTTTCCATAAGAACCCTCAGTGCCAGGATGCGGTCGATGGTAGACTTCTTAGGCGTAAAACAAGACTGTTCCGGTTGCTGGTAGGTGAGCAAGTGATCACGGATCCTATTGAGGATGACCCTAGGAAGAACCTTACCTGGCAGCAAGAGCAGTGTTATCCCTCTGTAGTTGCTGCAATCCAGGCGATCAACCCTCCCTTTCCAGACAGGGACGACAAGTCCCATTTTCCAGTCAGTTGGGATGATGCCAGTCTCCTAAATGGAAGCAAAGATTGCTTGCAATGCCAGGAGGACAGCCTTATCACCAGCCTGGAGAAGTTCACCCCGGATACCACAGATCCCTGCAGCCTCCCTACCCCCCAAGCTGGTTCACCACCTGTGCAAACTCAGTGAGATTGGGTGGTTCACAGCTAATTGGAGGATCAGCCTCAAGAACCGTGGATCCAGAGATATCCAACGTCCTAGCCGGAGGATCAGCTTTGAAAAACTGCTCAAAGTAGCCAGCCCAGTGGGTCACAACTGCAGTGTCATCTGTAAGGAATGTTCCATCAGCCTCCCTGACTGTGACTCTCCGAGGGACAGATTCAGATGTGCTCTGTAAGCAGGACATGGGTCACTAGACCACAGATGGTGTGTCACTTGCTCACAGATTCCTCTAATAAACACCTCTTTATCTGCCCTCAGAGCCATCGCAGCTGTCCTTCTCAGTTCCTGATACAAATCCAGAGTTGCCATTGAGCCGTGCGCTGCGACTCCTTTCAATGATATCCAGGGTGCCCTGCGAGATGAAACACCTCCTTCTGGGAACACCGGTAACACCAACACAACCCTCAGCAACCTTCAGGGTATTGTCACAGAAGGTCTCCCACATCACATTAGGATCGGCAGTCATACCCAAATCTGAAAGTTCCTCACACAAATTGCATGCAAACTCATTAGAAAGTGCCTGGTCTTGGAGTCTGGCCAAGTCCAGGCTCAGTTTCCTAGTAGGTGGTAACCTACTGGACCGAACCTGCATCTTAAGAGTAGCAACTACAAGTCTGTGGTCAGAATTCACAAACTGGGCACTTCCGTAGACTCTGCAGTTTTGCAAGAGCCACCAGCGTCTGCCCACGAGGATGTGATCAATCTCCTTCACCGCACCACCAGTATTGGAGTACCAAGTTCAACGATGCGGTTCAGGGCGCTGGAACCAGGATCCAGCGATTTGCAGCCCCTGACCATAATGCAACCAAGCTTTCAAAAACTTCTTCTTCTTCTTTTGGCTGCTCCCGTTAGGAGATGCCACAGCGGATCACCTTGTTCCATATCTTCCTGTCCTCTGCATCTTGCTCTGTCACACTCATTACCTGCATGTCCTCTTTAACCACATCCATAAACCTTCTCTTAGGACCTTCCTCTTTTCCTCTTGCCTGGCAGCTCTATCTTTAACATCCTTCTCCCAGTATAGCCAGTATCTCTCCTCTGCACATGTCCAAACCAACGCAATCTTGCCTCTCTGACTTTGTCTCCTAACCGCCCAACCTGACCCTCTAATCTACTCATTTCTAATCCTATCCATCCTCGTTACACCAAATACAAATCTTAGTATCTTTAACTCTGCTACCTCCAACTCTGTCTGCTGCTCTCTGGTCAACGCCACCATATCCAACCCATATAACATAGCTGGTCTCACTACCATCCTGTAGACCTTCCCTTTTACTTATGCTGATACCTGTCTGTCACAAATTACTCCTGACACTTTTCCCTTCCCATTCCACCCTGCCTGCACTGTCTTTTTCACCTCTCTTCCACACTCCCCATTACTCTGTATTGTTGATCCCAAGTATTTAAACTCATCCATCTTTGCCAACTCTACTTCCTGCATCCTCACAATTCCACTGACCTCCCTCTCATTCATACACATGTATTCTGTCTTGTACCTACTGAACTTCATTCCTCTCCTCTCTAGAGCATATTTCCACCTTCCCAGTGTCTCCTCAACCTGCTCCCTACTCCCTCTACAGATCACAATGTCATCACCAAACATCACAGTCCAAAGGGACTCATGTCTAATCTCAGCTGTCAACCAGTCCATCACCAAATAAGAAAGGGCTCAGAGCCGAGCTTTCAAAGGATAATTAAAAAACAAAAGCTATAAGTACATTTTGGAAATTAACACTTTTTTAATTTTTTTATTTCAAGTCACTTGTTCACTTGTAGAGTTTTTGTGGTGACTGCAATGGTCCTCCTAGTAGTAGGCAAAAGGCACGAAGCAGCCTGGGATGGGGCACAATCATTAACATTTACAGAGAAAATTTTCATTTATTAATCAATCCATTAAATACATCTTAGTAATAGGGAAGGAAAGTAGAGTACCTTGAGAAAAACTACAAAAGCAAAACTTAAGAACTGTTAGCTCCATACAGTGCCTGGGACTCATTTGAACAAAGTTTCCCGGCTCTATGAGGCAGTAGCGGTAAACACTATACTGGCATGCCTCCATCCTTTTTTAAGTTCCATCCATGTAACTATCCATATTTGAACTCAATCCAATTATACATTCTGGAGTGCCAGAACGTACTGTATCTAAGTAGCATCATACCCAAGGCACAAACCATCCCTCCTGGCACATTCATGCACTGTCTCTCACAATGGGCCAACCACATGTCACCAGTTCACCTAATATGATTATTCTGAGGTGTTTCTGAGAGGAAACTCAGAGGTGGTATCACCAAACACCATTCACTAGCACACCTGAATGGGTGGGAAAGAGCAGAGGACCTCCATATCCATAGGGGCGGACGCATTGACAACTCTGTAGGCAAGCATCAAGGTTTTGAACTTAATGTGGGCTGCAACAGGGGGCCAGTGTTGCGACCTGAAGAGAGGAGTGACATGAACCCTTATTGGCTGGTTGAGCACAAGACATGCTGCTACATTTTGAATCATCCGTGCTGGTAACATATGCTGGTACTCCTGCCAGTAGAGAGGTGCATTAGTCAAGGTGTTACAAGACCAATGCCTGGACTTAAATGTGGTCTATATATATGATATGATCTGATCTTGTAGTTATTAAACAAAGTGAATCTGCATGAACAAGAGAAAGTTGCAGGGTGGTCATTGAAGGATAGCTAGTCATTGTAATCACCCCAAAGTTACATAGAGACTTGGCGAATGTTACCGATAATGACCCGGGTGATGAAATAAACAGACCGACTGTGGTAACAAGGTGGTCTGTTTTTGTCAGGTTGAGCTGGAGATGCTGTTCCTTCATCCAGGAAGATAATTTGCAGCACAGCTGCTTATCACAGGATGAAAAAACTATCCAAAACCCTTCAGTATTAAGATTTATTTATTGCACAACATTGATTACTTTATTAGGGTGACTGATGATACTAAATAGTACACATGTGTGTACACATGTGTGTTAGTACACTTGTGCTAGGCATTACAAAAAGAGACACTACAGATCAAGTGATAAAGGTGAAAATATTGTAATTATGTCTTTTGCCCTAAGTGCACCAACAATTTCTTAATTTGGTCACCTGAGGCCTGAACTAGATTGCTTATTATGCGATACTTCTTAATTCCTAGTGGCTTGGACATTACTTAAATGATTGCTTATTATGCGATACTTCTTAATTCCTAGTGGCTTGGACATTACTTAAATTCACACTCATTACATTTTCTCATTACAACCTGTGGTAAACTGAAGATATTGAGTGTGTGAAAGAAGCCTGGACACAGACAGAAACTGAGACACACAGAAGTCCAAACACACACTATTTATTTTTCTCTGCACAACACACACAGTGCACAAACCCCAATAAACGCAGTCCTTATCTCTTTCTTTCCTTTTCTTTTCTTCTCTTCTGCCACCTCCACTCCTCTCCCACAAGCTCTGTCCTCTGACTCCAGCTCCCCGAATGGAGTGAGGTGGCCTCTTTTATGTTGCACCCGGATGTGCTCCAGGTGCACCCTGATGAAGTTCCTGCAGCACTTCCTGGTGTGGCGGAAGTGCTGCCATCCAGGGCTCTGGGATCTTCCAGGCACCCCTTGGCAGTGGGCACAGACCCCAACAGGGTTGCGCTTCCAAGCTCCTAATCCGTGGTCCTGATGTAATCTAGGGGAGCTGCCCTCTTGCGCCCTGGGGAAGATATTGCCCCTTTCCCCGTCCTTCCCTTCTCCAGGCATCCCGATGGGGCAAGGTCCCCAGTTGTCTGCCACAAGTTATATTATTTCATTATTACTAATATTACTGTGGCTGTTTATTTTACAATCTGTTTATCTTATCATCATGTACTTCTAGCCAACTTTCATTTTTCAAAGGAATTAGCATAAAAGATTTCAGGTAAGGTTTGCAAGGTTTGCATTTTCTTTTGATCTACTGGCACCCTGAATGAGTACAAATGCCTGTTGGTTGTGATGTTGTTTATCAAGGCATCTTGTTATTCTTTTTACTTCAAAACCAAAGAGATATGTTGCTAGAAGAATGCTCTGTATTGTTTTATCAGCACACCGCATCCAGATTCTGTCTGCTGACTCCCTCACGTCAAAAGCCGTGCAAGCCTTTCATGACAAAGAAGTTATTGAAATCATAACAGAGGTAAGAGATGTAAGAAAAAAGCCTCTTGCATGCTACTTTCTTATGCTAATATATACTATACTGGTGAGCATTTTAACATAATTTAATGCTTATACTATAATTTTTAATTAGTGCATTCTAAACATCAGTAGTTACTGTGTATCACCTGCTTGTGAGCCATTGAT
This sequence comes from Erpetoichthys calabaricus, assembly GCF_900747795.2. NCBI lineage: Eukaryota > Metazoa > Chordata > Cladistia > Polypteriformes > Polypteridae > Erpetoichthys > Erpetoichthys calabaricus. The sequence goes on along the minus strand of NC_041398.2, from coordinate 210,935,386 downwards.
AATTTCATAGGTTGCCCCATATCACTAGCCATCACAGTTGTTCACCATGTTGTTTTGTAATAGAGGGACATAAATCTTATCTGTGCTGCCAACTCTGCCCTTTAACTTCTTGACCCTTTCTTTTCATAATGCATTTCTGCATTTTTTATCTATCCTTCTATCCTTTATCATCCTTCAACTCTCACCCTAGTTCCATCCCGAGGTAAACCTCATAGAGGTAAACCTCATATATTTTGTACTCTCTGACTCTCTCTGTATTTTCAATAGCCATATATTATAGCCCTGAACCTTAGCCTTAGTCTTACTTCACTTTTGCTCCGAAACAAAATGATTCCATCCCTTTTTCCTAACTGCTTATTTCAATAATCTGTGGAATGGCAGGACCTGTCAAAAACTTTGGGCACAAGGCAGGCTAATCACACTCCCACCCAGTCCCACTTACACCACCCTATTTGTGGTCACGTGACACCCAGGCCTCTCTACATAACTTGGGAATGTTTTGGTGAACCAGAGTACCAAGAGAAAACCCACACAGGCACGGGTTGAACAGGAAAACTCCAGTAAGACCTTGCTTGGGTAGAGTTTGAACCCAGTGGCAGTAGTGTTGAGCAGTGTACTACCATCTGTGAAAAAGAGTAATATGTTTGCTGTTTCAGCACTTAACCTTTATACAATATGCTGTCACATATTGTCCATAATGATAGAAGCAGAAATAGTAGAATTAGTAGTAGGGGTAGTATTGTCAAATGCACAGAGTACAGTGAAATTCTTACTTGAGTGTGTGAAAGAAGCCTGGACACAGACAGAAACTGAGACACACAGAAGTCCAAACACACACTATTTATTTTTCTCTGCACAACACATCTCTGACCAATGTTCTCAATCTAGGAGTTTATAAAACAGCAGTAACAGTTAAGAAGAGTATAAGTTTTGACCAAAATGGTGCACTCCAGAGCCCCGGACTCCAGACACCAGTGAATGTACACAGTCAAGGGTTCAAATCAAGTGAAATTTGATTATTTGAAAGTACCTTTAACAGGTTCTTCCTTTGAGGGGTTGTTGTTTTGTTGGAAAGCAAATCTTCTCCCAAGTAAAAGCAATATAATAACAAATCTTCTTCACTGTCCTCAAGGCAAGCCCTGTCCTCTACTTTCCAATTCCAACTCAACTTGTTGAGGTGGAATGGCCTCCTTTATACCAGACCCAGGAGTACTTCCAGTGCTACCATGTTGCACCTAGGCAGCATTTTTGGGTCAAGCGAAAGCCTTACAAAGTAGGGACAGCCATTGCCTGCAGCACCCCTTGGCGCCTGCCCTGTGGGACAGTAACTCCCAGTACATCCTGCGGTTGTGGATCTGGCTACACTAGCCTGGAATGCTGCTACCCAGCATGCTAGGTGTACATGCAATCTTGGTATGCTGCATTCCCAAGTCCATCCAGTAATCTGGCCTCCTGTCCAAGCAAAGATCTTCTGTTGAATTCCATCGGGATGTCATCCATCCATGTTGGCATGGTGTGTCCATATTCTGGCTGAGATAGCACATGCCCTGCCCCTGAATGTTTACTTGTCTGGTCTCTAGGCCAGGCGAGGAAACAGGATCCATCCCAGCCAGTATGCCAATTCACCTCAGCTGTCCACTGCATAGTAATGAATTACTAACAGTTTTCACATGTAGTTTTATTTATTTATTTTATTATTTTATATTAAGGATTCAAATTTTATGGGTATTTTTTTTATTTCTCCTTGATATGAAAGAATTTTATTTTATTTTTTATTTTAGTTCTGTTGCGATTATATGATTATTATAATATAAATATGTCTGTGTTCACAATATTCACCATCCCTTGGTGGATAAATCTCAAAACCTTTGAAGAATTCTAGCATTGGTTAGTATCATCTCAAGTAAACCCTAGTTACAGTTTTTTTGATTTCCTTTTCTAAACTTTGACGATTTTTGCCCTGTCCTTTGGTTTTGATTGTTCTCTCGTTTTTGCATGTTTTATTATGCACATTTAAATCTCCTGGTCTTGATACTCGCGTGCAGTAATTCCCAGTGACCCACTGTCACTTAACAGTCAGAAGGGCAAGCTCCAGTGCAGTTAATGTGTCTTCTTGTCTTATCAGGTATAGTGACTCCCTGATTTTCATAACTCCAAAATATGACGCAAATCCATCTTGCTCTCTGTTCTGGCCTTCCTTCCTTTTAGTGCACCTTTGCCTACCTGATCTAGTGACTCTGTTCAAATTACTATCTACCAGAACATGGCCTTTGATTTTTACTTGTTAACTAGCTTCTCAGCTCTTTTTCTACCAGGGCTAGGTTTATAAGTCATCGGGCCCGCAATGTCCACTTTCAGCCCCTGAGATCTGTGCACCTCACAGTTCTGACCAACTTGTAAAGTGACAGGCTTCCATGCTTAGTCTCTCCAGTTTGGACAGCTGAGGCCCATCTGACTAAAGGTAGATGTCTTTGTTGCTGCCTCTTGCCAGGAAAGATTTGATGAACTTCTATTATACTTTTCATAAATGTTCCCTATTCATTTTCATGACTCCATCTTCAAAGATAGGATGTATTTCCTTCTGCCACATAAAGGTGCTCTGTGACAACCAGATTGAGTTCCTGTTTCTCTTTCTAGGTCTACCAGATGTCACTTTGTCAGGTCGCTGGTCCCTATTAGTACTGTATAAACAATAAATACTGATATTTATATAAGGTCTCCGACCTTTTAATTTGCATGTCCAGTGGCTGGGGATAATCTATCAGTCCAGCTGCAAGTGTAGTGTTCTATGGTGTAGTGTGCTGAAATAGTAACACTTGTCAGGGAATGCCAGACTCTAGAATAAACTGGTCAGGAAATCCTGCTTTGTTGCTGGAATGACCATAAAAACCCTAGAAACAGTAACTGAAAACAGTAATCACCATGAGTAATGCATTGTTGTTTTTAAGCTGTATAGCTTTGGCTTTTTGCTTAGGGGTTGTTATTTTGCTGGAAAGCAAATATTTGCCCAAGGTGCAGGTTTCTTGCAGAGTGCCTCAAGATTTCCTTCATGGTTTCTCCATATTTTGCTGCATTTATTTTACCCTCACAGGCCATAAAGGGCTTGCTGCAGAGAAGTATCTCCACAGTATGATATTGCCACCACCATGCTTCATGGTGGAGATGGTGTGTTTTTGATACTGTGCTGTATTTGGCTTATGCCAAACATGACATTTAGTCTAATTTTTAGTCTCATTGGACCATAGAATCTTCCTTTAGTTGACTTCATAGTCTCCCATGTGCCTTCAAGCAAACAATCTGTGTGTTTTTAACAACTCTTTGACACTCTCCCATAGAGCATCAGGTAGTGAAACACATGGGTATGAGTTGTTGTCTGCACAGTCTCTCTAGTCTTATCCACAGCTGTCTCAGTGGCCTCCCACACTTCTCTTGTTCTTGCACGATCACTTATTTTTTGTGGACGGCTTGCTCTAGGCAGATTTACAGCTCTGCTATGCTTTTTAAATTCCTTAATGATTAAGTGGACACTAAGGGAAATTCAGTGACTTGGATATGTTCTTTTCTCCATCCCCTAACTGGTGCTTTTCAATCACCTTTTCACTGAGTTTTTTAGAGAGTCCTTTTGTCTTCATTGTGTAGGTTAGGTCTTCATAGTGATTCAACATAAGTTTGACCTACCAGATAAAGTACATTTATACTACAAACCTACTGATACCCCAGACAAGTGATCTCCACTGAACTAATTATGTGATTTCTAAAACAAATTTCCTGTATCAGTGATGATTCAGGTGTGTCGTATAAAAGGGGCAAATACTTACAGAATTTGTATTTTGTATTTGTACTTTATTTAAATCACTTTGCAGGAATCTGTTTTCATTTTCACATTAAATATTATTTTTCTATTGATCAGTGCCAAATAAGCCAAATTAAATCCACTGTGATTCAGTGTTGTGTAACAATTAAATTGTTAAAAGTTTCAAGGGGATAAATAGTTTTATAAGGAAACAAAATTTTACCAACACTGCAATTTCCTTGATTGTACCACTGTAGTTCCTGAGGGGTGGCTTGCCCATTTGCACACCTTCCAAGTACAACCAAAGTGATATCCCGTGTTGTTTTCTGTCTTTTTCCTTGTGACCCTAGCCTCTCATCCTCATTCTTATGAACCTTTGTTCCATTGTTCATCTCTCCAAAGTAATACTACATAGCAGCCATTTACTGTAACTTCAATGTTAATGCCAACATCTTGTTGTGTACATTTTATACTTCATCCAGCTAAGACTATTAATGTCCCAGACCTTCTAATGAATTATTATTATTATTATTGCTATTAATTAAAAATCATGTTTTCTATTGAGATTTAACCGCATAATAACATGGCTTTGTATGTATTTGAGGCTTCAGAGAATACACCTTCCATTAAAAGTGAAACAACGTTAAGTCCTCTGACAAGTTTGGGGACCGAGATTGCTGGAGATAATACTTCTTTAATGTCAGGTATGTCTAAATAAAAATTATAATTTAACTATATATTTACAGTATATTATTTATTCTGTTTAAGGGGTTTGTAAAATGTAATCGTTATACTAGCATGTATAACTTGTTTCTAAAATGTTTTTCTTTGTGATGCCCGTTTTTCAGCAATAGCATAGAATATGCTATACTGTTAAGCACAGCTTTTCCCACATATCACTTTTCTCTAAAAAGTAAATATAAATAAATTTGTGTGCATACATGTTATGGCTTGATGACTGAGTAGTCTGATCCTGCTATGATCTCTTCTTATCCTGTGTGATGGACGACCGGCTACAGACTCCGGTCGCCACCCCCAGGCCGCCAGGAGGAGCCCTCCGGACAGCATGATCGTGCCCCGAGTTCCAGCAGGGCCTCATGGACTATGTAGTTTGTATACACAGCCCTGCTGGATACCTTGGAGACCACCGGGAGTCGCTGTAGGGGAGCTCGTGGGCTCTTATGCGCCCTATAACCCGGGAGTACGTCACAGTCACGTGACCGGAAGGAACGACGTGCTCCCGGGGTGAAGAAAAGGACTGTTTACCCTGACCCGGAGGGAATAAGGACTTGTGTGTTCGGCCAAGAACCACTTCCGGGTCAGGGCATATAAAAGGACTGTGGGAAAGCCCAGACATTGAGCTGAGCTGGGAGGTAGGAGGGCGAAGTGTCTGGGCGAGGAGGATTGGTTATTGTAGAAGAGTTTATTGTTTATGAGTTTGGTGTGGAGAGTGCTTGGTGCACAGTTTAATAGTTATAAAATAAATAATTATTGTACATTCACCTGGTGTTCAGAGTGGTACCTGAGGGTTCAAGAGGTGGACGACACCTCTATCTGTTACACCTGCCCTGCTTAATCTCTCAGCGTTTATGTGTTTGCTGTGAGATCTTTTGTTTTCTTCCACAGCATAAAGATAAGTTGTTGTAGTATGTTGGCTGTTGATTTTAAATTGACCTTTGTGAGTGTTTGAGTAAGTATGCCCAGCGATGGACTGGTGCCTCATCTAGTACTGGTTTCTGCTTTTCAGCTCTTCTTGTCTTTCTAGTCTGTTGAAAACTTCTATTGATGAAGCAGGTGTTGATAATATATGGTGTGAAAGCCAACCCCGACACAAACAGATACAGGAGGCACAAGTGCAAGCACACAGGACTTTTATATCCTTCTTTCACTCGTGGGAAACGCCTTCCCTGTTCCCCACATGTAAGACACAGTCCCCAAGCACAGCTAAGCACAACACAATTCTTCTCTCTCTTTTTCTTTTTCTTTTCCTTCCTCCACTCCTCCAGGCAAGCTTCGTCTCCTTCCTCCCGACTCTGGCTCCTGGAGTAATGTCTGCTGGTCCCTTTTATAAGGCTCCCGGAGTGCTCCAGGTGCTCGTTGATGCATTTCCAGCAACACTTCTGAGTGTGGCAGAAGAGCCGCTGAGAAAGGCTCAGCAGGAGCTGCAGCACCCCCTGGCGGCGACCACAGATCCCAAAAGGGCTGTATCAAACTCCAACACCCATGGAGCCCTGTGGGAGTCCGAGGCACCACTGCAACCCAGGGGGCCTGCCACCTAGCGCTTTGGGGGAGGTAATGCTTTGGCCACGCTTCCTCCCCAGGCCCTTCCAGCATGAAGACATCCTGGCCAGACAGGGGCCCGGCTGCCTGCCACAATGGATATTTCTTGGTTAAATTTTTGCAATTGCATACTAAAGCACAAAGACTTTTTTTGTTTCTTCTAGGCACTCAGTTAGAAGTTCTTCATCAGCAGGGTGCCATACTGGGCACTGAGGACAACCAACCAAAGGTGAGGGCTTCCTTCACTAATAATTTTTAAAAAGTGTATTACACACTGTATTTTGACTAATCAGTTTCATTTAAGTCAAACGTTTTCAAAAATCTAAATTAATTCTTTTGAAAGTGATAGCAGGTTATATACAAGTCATTGTTTTTCTAGGTGATGCAGTAACTAGGACTGCTGCCCCACAGCTCAAGAGTTTGCACATTCTACCTATGATCAAAATAGCATGTTAGGGTGGCATATGGCCATAAATTGTCTCGGTAAAAATTAGTGCATGTATATCTTGTGATGGACTGGTGTGCAAATCCGGCTTTGGGTCTGGTGTGATTCGGCATGCCTCTGCATGGCTCCAACTCTATATGTCTGATATTGAGAATGCAGGTTCAGGAATCTTCTTCATATTACTTTACTAGAACTTTATAGGCTATTTTTACAAAAGCGCTCAAGTAAGTTAACTAATTCTGTGAGGGTTGCAAAGACAGCTAGTGGTGTGATTTAAAGATGCAACTTTTGAGTTTCTTGTCCATTTTATTAGATATAAAGCTACATTGTAAAGCAAAACAATAAGATGCTTATGAGCAATTCTGAAAATCTCACTCTTGAGTATTACAATAAAATAGTGATAATTTTGAGAATCAAAAGTAGAGCGGCTAAAATCTCTTTCAATAACTGTTACATATTCAAAGCATGTGCAATTGCATTATGTTTAGCTTTCTCATACTGTAACTTTAAATGTACTTCATGCATTAAGTTTGCATACAAGATTGAAAATGAAAAATGAAATGTCATGTAGTACTTTCAGGTTTTGCTGTATTTGTTTATAACAAAACTAATAATAATAACAACATGCAGTATGGTCTTGTGCACCTGTGTCGTGGTTTGTCTCTGTGGTATTTATTTTAGATCCTTAGCTAATGGTGTGGTTTTTTATGTAATATCTGAGCATATCATACATACTACTATACTTGTTTTTCAACTAGCCAACAGTATGTGCTCAGCTTGGAGAAGAAGCAATGAAGAGCCTCTCAAAAGGAAGGAGTGTGCCCGATGAAGTGCTAATTGATATCATTGTGGATGGTATAAGGTAATATGAAAAAAAAACTGAGCACAATTTAGTTATACAGTAGACACAAATTAGTTATGGACATAATATACATATACACACATATAACAAGCTTGACCTGGCAGTGATCAACGCACATGTACTGTGCAGGTCATGCACGGAGGCCATACCTGTTGCAATGCGCACACTTCTCTCTATGCTTTGGTTCCTATTACATTGAAAGGGCACCTGACACTGACTCAGTTTTCTTTCCTGGGGAAAGCGGCTGTCTTGAAACAGAAGCTTGTCGATGTTGCATCCTCCTTTTCTTTTTCCATCGCCTTTTCTAGTAAGATGCAATGACGAAGTTCCTCTGCAAAGTGAGCCATGAACACTCTTCTTTTCTCAGTGGCCTCCGTGCATGCCCTGCATAGTACATGTGCGTTGATTGCTGCCAGGTCAAACTTGTTATAGCACAAGCAACTGGCCACCTGTGTATTTGTGTGCGCACTGAATGAGCTCACACCTTCTTGTGAAAGATGTCAACGCAGCACAGAGAAAAAAAGAAAGACAAATACAGTATATGGGACATTGGGTATAAATTTATTGTACTTGTAAAAGTTAGATTTTTTCAGTTTATTTCTCTGAATCATGATCACGCTGTACCCCCCCCAACCCCGACCCTCCTGATCTGACTCTAAGTAACAGCGCCAGCATAAATTCACACCCGATCTGACACTGTTCATTTTCAAATAATATTGCATTAGTGCGATGATGTTTTCTGGTTGGTACTATTCAGGTCATAAAATGATTTCTTCAAAATGTCACATATATTGTCTCTCTTTCAGGTGTGTAATAGATACCACAGTATAGAGAGAAGTGTGCACATTGCAACAGGTACACACGTCGTAAATGTAGGAAGGACGGGTCCTTGCGTGTGTTTGAACTGTTAACATTTGAATGTGATGATTGCATATAGCGCTGAACTGACCTCTCTGTACTATTGTTGCCTCTGCATGTCCTGGAGTACAAAAGAAACAGCAACATGTGGGGACTGGCAAGATCGGGGAAAAAAAACATGCGGTGTTATGCGAATGAATATGAATAATATGAATAATGTTGCATCCGTGCCACAATATTTTCCAAAATTTACTATACAGGTCATAAAATGAATAATTCCAAATATCATATATACCTACTGTATGTCTCTGTTTTTTGTTTTTTTTTTGACATCATAGCCCATAAGGTGCATACTAATTCAGTGTGAGCAGGAACACTCAATAAAACTGAATAAAAAAAAAATCAAGTGATGGTGAGATACGAAGAAGGCAGATTCATCAGCGTTTGTGTGTCAGCTTTTATCCCTCCAGATCAGAGAATGTCCAGTTCCATTATCTCAAAACACCACTCACATCTACAGTTACTCCCAGTTTCAAATAAAAACTAACAGCGTCAGATCCCTAGGGCGGTAGTATGTATCGTGATCGTGGCTGAGAGAGTAAAAGTGAAAAAAAAAAAACAGTAACTTTCACAAGTCCTTTAAATGTACACCGTCTGTTACAGATTCAAACCAAGTATGTGTGTACTGTATAATATTAACAATAAGAGCAGCTCACTACTGAAAATGGCAAATACAGGAGGCAGACAGGATCGAACCGGGGACTCTTAATTACAAGTCAGCAAATCTTACCGCTATGCCACGAAAGCTGTTGCCTTACCCTTGAACCTTTTGTGAAGGTGTTTATTTGATCTTTGGACTTCAGGCTTCACACATTATATAGTTTATGCCAACATTTTGTCATTTACTACTAAAATATGACAAACATTTCTGTTTTAACAATGTGTTTACACAGATTATTATAGAAACAGAACACACATGAAATGCATGCGTTCCAAATAATGATCTGTTATTTCCACTCTAAAACTCCAGCACTTAATTCACTCCCAGATAATCAATAAAGGCATGAGCTGGGAGAAGTTTGTGCACGGTCTGCAGTGGTGCAGGATGGAATAGCAGGCTGCTTGCTGCTTGTCTTAATCGGCACATTTACAGGACAAAAGACGCTAAGGGAAAGGTGTGAACAGATTTAAAGTGGGCCGGTAGGCTGTGGTAATTCTAGTGTAAAAGAAGTCGAGTGAAGAATAATTATTGAGAAATAAAAATTACAGAAAAGGAAACTGAAAGAACTCTGAATACTTTATCACTATAATCCCTGAAGCCTACAAAAAACCTCGTAATGCCGAGCCACCTTAAATTCCCTCGCACCTCCTCATCAGCGTCTTTTGTTTTGCAAATGTGTCGATCAGTGCAAGCAGCCTGCTATCCCATCCCCCACTGGAGCAGCTTTAGTTGTACACAAAGTTCTCCCAGCTCAAGTCTGTTTATCTGGCTGTGAGGTGCCTTGAATTGTATAGGGTAAATAATATATTGTTATTTGGAACACATACATTTCATGTGTGTTCCATGTCTACAGTGATCCGGGTAAATGTAGGATGACAAGAAATGCAAGGCAAGAAATGTTGAACACATAACTAGAACAGAAACTTTTTTCATGTTCTACTAATAATTGGCAAAATGCTCTCATGAAGTGTACAATGTGTTAAGCTCTGGAGTGTTCAGCTAAGAAGAAAATTAATATCTTCAAGGGATTCATAGTCTAATTAGATTACTGAGAGAAAAGTACAATTACAATTTTAAAAAATAAAATCCTGGGTCAAGGTGATATTTCTTTAAGAGTGCTCAAGGGAACTATACCATATATTTTTGGGAAACATTGCACTCTAAGAAAGCTAGCAGACATTACATGATATACATGAACCTACTCAAGATAAGTCAGTTAGGTTAACATGAATAACAAGTAAACTAATAGAAGTAATTTTTAAAGATAAACCTGACCCATCACAAATCAAGTACAGGTGTATCATATAACAGTCATTGTGTTTTTTAGGTGGGAGAGGATAGTCCACAAATATGTTAGAATTTTATAAGGAACCAACCAAAGAATTTGGCAAGAGTATGCATACTGTCAAAATTCTGTCAGCCTTCTCAGAATGGTAGGAATGTCTTTATTTTATGTGTGGAGTCATGCAGTACAGGGCAGGCAATGACTGACTTTACAGCTGTTCATTACACTACTTATATACACAGTTAATTGCAGAAGTATAAGACAGCATAGTGAAAAAGCAGATATGAGATTCATTGTAATTTCTACAAATAACAATAAATCTAAAATCTAAAGTAAACTGATTACACGTCATTGTATTTTTAATAAAAGCCTTAGATTTTTAAATGGGCCAAATCACATTTATATTGCAGTTCTCGTGGCGTGTTCAGCACATGCATGATAAAAAAAATTAAACTGTCAGAGTTTGTGATAGAGCAGAAGTGAGGTAAAGCCAAGTGGCGTGCATGAGTGGGCAAAAGATTAAACCAGCTGAGAGCACATGGAGCTGCATAACACCTGAGTGGTATATTGGAATCGGCCACTATAGAAGCAACCAGCGGTCGCCCTAAGATGGCTAATTGCATTCCTCTGTCTCTTGCACTTGCTGGGTCATTACAATATTCTCTCTCACTGAAGCACACATGTGCATTATCAATTCAGCGGCAGCAGGCAATATTTTTGCAGAATAATTAAATAAGCTGCCATATAATTAAAGAATACAATTGATTATAGCTGTGACTGTTTTAGTTATTATTGCCTAGTTGTCTGCAGAAATGAGACAGCAATTCACATTTGGGATTCAAAACTCAAAAATGTCAACGTTGATGCTTGGCAAAGACCTTCCAAGGTGAATTCACACCTTTACAGCTGAAGGGTATCACAGAGAAAGATTAGCATTGAAGTAAAGCACAGAGCCAGTCTCCTGTTTTGTCTTTTTGCCTTTATAGCAAGTATATGCTGTTTTGTAATATGTCTTTAATCTCAAGATTACTCAATAACATTTTTGACTTGGAAAACGGATGTTTTTTGGTTATGTTTAAGGATTTTATTAAAAATGGGACTCTAGTGCCCTTCACCTCTGTTGTAAAAGGCAAAAATGTGCTAGTTATTTTTTAAAATGTTTTCAATATTTAAATTAATATATACCATGGTTGTGAAGATATCAGCTTTAACCTGAAAAATTCCGAACTTGTCCTTTAAAGTGAGTTTTTGAACAAGAGCAAAGGGGCATTAATGGGCTTTACTTAATTCTGCGATAACATTTGAAAGCTTTTCATCACACAGGGAGTAATAAAAAGTATGGGATAAATTATCAGGCAGTGAAATATAATGCTTTGAAGACCTTCAACTATTCACTTGAAAGGTGGATCAAGAGTGAGGGTAGGCTGAATGGTCTTTCCTCATGAAAATATTTTGTATGTTCTTAAATATATGCATGAATGAAATGATTAGTTGATTTAATTTTTGAATATTTCTTTAAAGTTAAACTTGTATTCTGCTTTCTTATATATAGTATTATCTTTTCTTTTTTCAGGCATGTTCCTGAAGAATATGGATGGATTTTAGATGGTTTTCCAACAAGTATAAATCAAGCAAAACTCCTTCAGAAGGCACTTACAGGAATTGATCCTGATAATCCTGGCCCAAAACAGAAATACCAAATGTCACAGTTGTTGACTGACCCAGCAGCTCACAAAGACATACCTATAGTTATTCCCATGTTTGACATGGTCATCTTATTTGATACATCAGACAAGCTGGTGCTGAAACGTGCTGTGGACATGACATGTATGAAGGTTTTTTTTGCTTTACAGAATCTATCTATCTATCTATCTATCTATCTATCTATCTATCTATCTATCTATCTATCTATCTATCTATCTATCTATCTATCTATCTATCTATCTATCTATCTATCTATCTATCTATCTATCTATCTATCTATCATTGTTTTTGTAACACTCACCTGTACAAGTAAACGTATGCAAAAGCTTATCTCCTTTAGTTTAAAAGTACCACTGGCATAAGAGGATAACCTACTGGTATCTTTTTTTTATTTTAGATGAGCAAGAGTCAGCTGCAATATATCAGCAGGGAGATATTGATTTGTCAAATATTGGCAAAGAAAGTATACCATCCTTTGAAAGAGAACAAATTCAGCATAAGTAAGTAATACTTTCAGATTACCTTCTTTCCTTTAATTAATGCTAAGGAGGTGAATGAAAAAAATGTATCATTATAGCTTTCATAATTTAATAATTAAATATTGCTTTGAATAAATATATGTAGATAATTGGCAAATTAATCCAGTAGGTATGTCTGAGCAGATATTGCAAATGCTGCTGCTCCTTTATCCAAAAATGCACATCAGCTGCAGAAAAATTGGAATACCTTGCAGAAAAAACATTTATGATTTTAGCTCAGAGAAAAACAATACAGTGATCATATTCTAAAGTCAAAACCAACAACACATCAAACTTTGAAACAAGGTTCTTAAGCATGTGTGTTAACAGTACTTACACACTGAGTTCTGATTTCCCAGAACCCCCGGAACATTAACATTACAATAATTGAATCAGGAAGGTTCAAGAAGGCAGGTGGAGACTCCCAGGAAATTGGATAAATAGATCCTGGAATAAGATATGGGGGCCATGAAGAGAAGCACTGGAAGATTAAACACATCTTCAGAAACAATGCCAAAATAGCTGTGGCTTGTTTCAGTAACTGTTAGTGTATGAGGAATTTCCCATGTCCATAAGGAAAGATGATTCTTCTTAAAGTATGGCTGTGAATCATTCATTGTAAAATAAACATGCCCATTATCAGGCTTCTTTGGTTTGTGCCTCAGTCTTTCCATTTCGGTGGTCGTTACAATACAGTTTGAATTCATGACCATGTGTGTTAATATTGTGATACTGCTTGTGATTCAGATATGCATAATTATCCACACTTGGGGCAATATTCCCGGCAATGTGCATGAATGTAGCTTGCTCTAACATTACCTTATGTGGAGTAGTGGAGAGATTCAAGCATCCGCGCATTGCTTCAAAGTTTAGTGCATAATTTGAGAAATGACTGGTTATGACATACTTCAATCATCCATCCATCCGTCCATCCAATATCCAACCCGCTATATCCTAACTACAGGGTCATGGGGGTCTGCTGGAGCCAATCCCAGCCAACACATGGCGCAAGGCAGGAAACAAACCCCGGGCAGGGCGCCAGCCCACCGCAGGGCATACTTAAATCATTGCTATTGCAAAGATGCCTTTGCTTTGTGGCCAAAAAACAAAATATTACCAACATTTTCATTTTGGCTGACAGTGCATGGCTTCTTTATGTAGCTGGAGTATTCAAGATTTGTTACGAATATTATTACCCTAGGTTCTTGTCTATAAGCCGGACTCATGTATAAGCCGGAGACCAAAAATCATCCGAATTTTTAAAATAAAATCGTATCATAGATAAGCCGGACTCATGGATAAGCCGAACGTACTATAACCTATAACTAATAGAAGGGAGGGAGGTCAGTGGTCTCACTCGCACCCATTTAATTTCTTTAAGGGGGGAGAGAGTGTGAGATATTGGCGTCTCTCTCACTCCCCGCATGGCGCGGTTGGAGCGGCCGGAGCGCGTTCTTTCTGCTCTGGGCGTCGCCGAGTCAACACGCGCGCGTAGCGGTCATTTAAATTGTGATTTTATATGTAAGCATATTTAAATATATATCGCGGATTTTTTGCTGGTTCGCGGATTTCTGCGGACAATGGGTCTTTTAATTTCTGGTACATGCTTCCTCAGTTGGTTTGCCCAGTTGATTTCATACAAGGGACGCTATTGGCAGATGGCTGAGAAGCTATTGCTTACTTTTCTCTCACTCTTGCGCTGACTATCTGTGATCCTGACGTATGGGGATTGAGCAGGGGGGCTGTTTGCACACCTAGACGATACGGACGCTCGTCTAAAAATGCTGAAAGATTATCTTCACGTTGCTATCTTTTGTAAAGCTGATTCCTGAAAAGACATGCTGCACAGTGCTTCGCATACTTAAAAGCTCGAAGGGCACGTATTGATTTTTGACTGAAAAACAAACTGTCTCTGTCTCTCTCTCTCTTCCTGCTCCTGACGGAGGGGGTGTGAGCTGCCGCCTTCAACAGCTTTGTGCCGCGGTGCTTCGCATACTTAAAAGCCAAACAGACATATTAATTTGTTTGCTTCACTCCTTTGAAGAGGAAGATATGTTTGCATTCTTTTAATTGTGAGACGGAACTGTCATCTCTGTCTTGTCATGGAGCACAGTTTAAACTTTTGAAAAAGAGACAAATGTTTGTTTGCAGTGTTTGAATAACGTTCCTGTCTCTCTACAACCTCCTGTGTTTCTGCGCAAATCTGTGACCCAAGCATGACAATATAAAAATAACCATATAAACATATGGTTTCTACTTCGCGGATTTTCTTATTTCGCGGGTGGCTCTGGAACGCAACCCCCGCGATGGAGGAGGGATTACTGTATAAGCCGGATTTATGTATAAACCGATATTCTATTTTTTCATTTTCACAACTTTTTTCCTTAGATAAGCCGCGGCTTATAGACAAGAACTTAGGGTACATCTCTGTCAACTCAATATCTTTTTATGAGTGCATTATTATCCAGCGTTTCCAAAACATTCTGCCTTTCCCAGAATATGTGTGCCAATTTTTTGTCTGAACACCATCTTCTGACAACTCATAGTGAGTTAGGATGCTCACAAGCTCTCCTAAATACTGGTGAAGTTAGTAGTTTCCTGAATTGTGAAAACTGATAAAATGCTATTACTCCTACTCCTAAGAGTAGCCCCAAGTAGTGTCACTCTGAGATTTTTAAGCCAGTTAGGACTGTTCTCCCAATCTTGAGACACTTGATAAATATGGGCATTGGGCACTTACCTCTAAACAAAAGATGTACTTGCAAGCTGTAGAAATGTGTTTCCTTTAAGTGGCAGTTTAGAAAATCTGTCAGGATAATAATCTGGTAGCAGACAGTTAGGATACGAGGGTTCTACTGTACTGGCTGGGCCCAAAGCTTAGCTTCAGGCCACCATCTACCTGGTCAGAAGGGATATGTGATATGGCAGCTGGCTAAAATAGACCTTTATTAAGTATGCCTAAGGCATGCTTTAATTATTGTGTTTAATTTTACCTCTTAATTAGTAAAGTATTTATTAAATATGTTTATAGAGTGAAGGACAAACTTAACAACTGTTCCACAGTGTCTGATACATTTAAAGTTTAATTTTCTGGAGAAACTGAGCAGTTTTTCCTTTTTTAATGGTGGGTCTCAGTTAACCTAACCCCCACAAGAATAAAGGATGTCTGTATAAGCAGAATAATAAATATCAGCTCTATATCAAAAATCAGAATTGTCTTGTTTCTTCACCCCACGCATCTAACATTGATTAAATTGATTAAAAGGGGTTAATATATATAATATATATATATTAGGAATCACATGCATTTCCAAAAATATTCTTTTAAGTTGTGTATTAAATTAAATTAATCCTAATTAATGTCTTCCTTGATAAAATGGGCATTAAACTTATTTAGTAATTTTTTATAAGTTGACTCCAGTTGACTTATTTTCTAATTTTTTTAAATGTAAAATAAATGACAGGTTGTAACATGAACAGTTAGACAAGCTACACTATACACAACCTAATTTTAAATTTGGAAACATTAAATTGCACATTTAAAGTCTTTTGTGTGTTTATTTCAATTACATTATAAATTAATAATGTGTTAAAGACCATATTTATTTTAGAAACAGCAGCATTTTTAATTGTATTAAAGGAAAATAAGAAAGAATTTAAAATCATTCCGCTTCTTTTAAGCCAATCTTTATAAAATTATCTGCAGATTATTTGTTGAATACCTTTTACATATTAATTATCCTTTCTTGCCTGATAGGATTACAGGTTTCCAAGACACATGGACCAAGCTGGAAAAATGGCTTATATCATGGAAACATGTTGTGATGAGGATAAATGCAGAGGAAGATAAAGATACTGTTTACAGAGATGTAGAATCTCTATTATATGAAGCAATGAAACAAAAAAAAGAAAAAGGTAGTTATAAATCTCAGCACTGCATCTAGATGTTATTCTTTAAAGACTATGCACCATATTATACTGTGTGTGAGGATGACACAATTGCCCAATGGCTACCACTGCTGTCTCAGACCTCAAAGAGATGGAGTTCAAATCCCACCAACTTACTGTTTGTAAAGAGTCTGCACAATTTCTCAGGGTTGTTACCATTTTTTAAGATGGTATACTCTTGTTTCTCCCACATTCCAAAACTATCCATATATTAAGTAGTGATTCTCAATTAAATAGATGACATCAGGTGACACTAAATTAGAGTGATGTGTGTGCCCTGTGATGAGCTGATACCCTTCTATGGTTGATTCCCACCTTGTGCTCAGTGCTACCTGAATAGGCATCAGTTTCCCAAGCTCCTAAATTGAATTAAGTGGTTTAGGGGAATCAATTAAGGGACTTAAGTAATATTTTATATGACGTAGCAACCTGATGATGGTTTTAATTTTTTTTTTTTTAATATTTTTAGAGAAGCAACCTGTTGTTGAGGAGGCAAATATAGAAAAAGATTTAAAGGATGTCCCCACTCCAGAACCTACACCAGAGGCACTGCCTTCAACAACTCCAACACCTGATTCCAAATCTTCAAAAGGTCAGTAATAATAATTCAACTAATTAGCTGGGTAGAAAAATGCAATAAATACAGTATTCAATGGCATAAAAAACAAATCTGATGTGATCCATGAAGAATATTACATGCCATTTATTTTACTTGCTCTTATTGTAGCCAAATATTTTTAATAATTAGCAGACACCATACCCTTAACATTTTTGTCCAAAAACAGCTGCTACATTCAATTTCCGAAGAACTCATTGTCAAGCATTATTTCTTCTTGGTAATTTGTGAGGCCAAAATTGATACTCTTGATGATAGAATTCTCAAGTGCCTGACTGCAGTACACTTCAAATTACTTTAAAAATGTTTTGCAAGTTGACTTGTCCATTCATTCTGCTTACATATTCAATGTGCATATGATGAGAATGAAAGTCAAAAAGATTTATATGGATTAGGTAAAATCTCAGATGTATTAGTTACCATATTTTTACCATTAAAATAACATATTGCACATGGTTGAGAATGAGAGCACTTATGAGAAAGTTGTGATGTAAAAGGAGTAACCAGCCTGAATGTTACATTTCAGTTGTATGCTTTGCCATTTTTAAACTCCCAGAAGCAAACCTGAATTTTGATGTGGTATTTGTCTGCAATTAAATCGGTAATCATCTCAAATAATAGACTTTTCTACACTTTGTTTTTTACACTTCAGTACTGCACCTGTGTTACACATCTGGCTGTCTCCTCTGCAGGCTACATGGCCACTTTAGTAGGTACACTGTTCCCACTTAAGGACTGTGCAAGACAAGATTTCTATTGAATTTTAGTGCAGCAAGATAATGCATAACAGAACTTGGCATAGTGTGGTTGTATCAGGATCAGTAACCGTGCTGGGGTTTTCACGGAGAATAGTGTTGTGGGTGTATTTAAAATTGGCCACCATTCAGATTATTCAAGAATCTGTTCAGTTAGGCAGAATGAGTTATTTGGAATAGAAATTCACCTCCCAGGTAAATGTCTCCACGTTCCCTATTTCCCCCGGAGTTAATGATCTGGTAAGTTTAAGGCTGTTCTCAAAGCAAATCAGGAACAAGCTGGCAATTAAGCAGATGTATCCAAATAAAGCATTCTTGTAGCACTACAATATGTTTAGTACAAGATTATTATATCAGAACACATTTATTCCCATCTCCAATTAGTATGTCCATTTTTGTCCTTGTCTGATGCTCAAACTCTGGTTCATTGTTTCATAATGTCTTGTATTGATTACTATAATTCCCTCTTCATCGGCCTCCTTGCAAAATCTATACAGAAGCTACAGTATATTCAGAACTCCACAGCTAGAGTCCTCATCCACACAAAGCGTTTTACTCACATCTCCCCTGTTCTCTCCCAGCTTCACTGGTTACCAGTTCCATCAAGAATTAAATTCAAGATTCTGCTTCTCATCTTCAAAGCCCTACATAACCTTTCCCCCCTCTACCTCACTCGGCCAATAGCTCCTTACACTCCTTGTTGCTCTCTCAGGTCCTTGAGCAGTAATCTCCTTACTGTCCCACGCACCAGACTCTCCACCTTGGGAGGCAGGTCCTTCAGTGCTATAGCACCTCAACTCTGGAACTCTCTTTCCCAGTCTTTCTGAGATTGCTCCTGTTTCTGCACTTTTAAATCTCAACTGAAAACTTTCCTCTTCTACAAACTTTTGTCATCTGTGTAATTTTTTTTTTACTCTGTATGTAAAGCGACCTTGTGTTTGTGAAAGGTGCTCAATAAATGTAACATTATTATTATTATTATGTGCTCAGCTCAAGACCAAATAATTGAATAAATGGGTTATTATAATGTTAATTTATATAGTTAATTGATTCTTTGTTTACCTTTCTTAATTTTTAAAAGTCAATTCATGAAAATGCATTCTACTCTAATCCTACCACTTAAAATAACAATTTGTTCAACATAGCGTTTCAATAGACACTTGTAAAAGCAATCAGATTCTCAGCATAGTGTTAAGTGTTTTTTGAAATTGTGGCTGAATGACCAGTAAAGCAGACCTATGAAGTTTGACATGGCTGTTTGGTCTGTGCCTTGCTAACTGCTTTTAAGTGCCAATGTCTCTTTCACAGGGATAAAATAAACTTTATTTAAACTGTCATTAAAATTGTCCAAATGTTCAGATCTTAAAGTTGCTCAATGCAACACCATCAGGCAGCTACTGTGATCAGTGATCTTGAAAGGAAATCTGAAATCATTAATGGGATATTCTCAGCATATACAGTATAGCTGTCAATTGTTACATAAATGAATGCTTTCTGTATGAGATTTGTATGCAGGACATCTGTGCGTGTAAGTGTGATTATCCACATCCTGAATAGGTTCTGCAAATTATGTGCACAGACTAGAATACACATGTGAAGCCACGTCAAGATTGATATGACTTGCTATGAATAATTTACTTTAATGATCTGATGAAATAGTTTCTGAGAAGCTCAGATCATGACATATTTATTATTTAATAATTCCAGTGTTTTAATAGCAATATTCAAAAGTGATGTAGGCCACCTCCAACAATGAACAACATTTTTTTTTTTTTGAAAGCTTTGCTTCCTGAAAGGTTTTTGGTGATTATGATAGGCAGCTTCAAGCTCAACATAAATGTAATCTCTGATTGACTTTATCACATAGGAATTTGTGAAACATACATTTATTTTTATTGAGTTTAGTGTGTGTAATCGCTTAATGACACTGACACATTGTATTAGTTAATTGAGGTACAAATTGTTTTGCTGCTAATTGTCAATTGCACTCAGCATCTTATGCTTCTTGTTTCAGTGTCCAACAATAGTTGGTCAGCACTAATGGATTCAACTTTTTCATCATTGTAAAGTCCTGTTGAAACCTTCCACCATATTTGTCAGTTGCTGCACTAGAATGAGCAGGGAAGAAATCCAAGTGTGAATGCAGAAAATTAACATTTAGCTTGAACTGTGTTGTCAACAAGCTGGATGTAATTTGTTGCTCTGTAGGTGCCAAAGAAATTTCTCAGCAATATCCTTGGATGACTTCCACACAATTTCCTCTAGCCCCGCTAGTAGATCTTTGAACTGCTTATCATTGATGAGGGGTCTGATTTGTGGACCAAGAAAAATGCCTTCCTTAATCTTGGCATCAGTTATTCTTGGAAATATCTGTCTCAAATATTGAAATCTTCCACCTTCCTTGTTCATCACTTTTGTAATTCTTTTATTAGTCCAAGTTATATATAAAGAAGAGGCAAAAATATCTTTGTTGAGTCAACAACTGTTTTATGTGCCACATTTTTATCTTCTGCAGCCAAATGATTACAGAGTATCCAGTTCTTTTGATGTAATAAGACTCTTTACCTGGCTGTCCCGTTCATAGAAGAAACAACTGTACCTGGCATTCCTTGAGCGGTGCTGCTACTTTTAGATCACTACAGATGTTCTAGTTGTAGGTGGTGTATTATGTATTGTGATGGAAACCAGGGGTGTCAGCGGCCCCAAAACCCTAACATAAACACACACACAGTCCTGGGTTCAAATAAGGATGGTTTATTCACCCAAATTCCTTCTCAGAATACCTCAAAGTAGCACAAGCACAAATGATCTCTCTCTCTCTCTCTCTCTCTCTCTCAACAATACAAAATTCCTCTCCCCACAATAATCTTACCAACGCAATGCCCTCCTCCAGTTGAGTGTTGCCTTTCTTCCTCCGAGCTATGACTCGCCTGGGTAAAGGAATGTGGTCCCTTTTATTTAGGACCCGGGATTACTTACAGTGCCTGGGCCATTGCCCAATGGAGGCACTTCCGGGTCATGTGAAAGTCCATTACAACAGGGAGCTTGTCTCCCTGCAGTGCCTTCTTGCGGCATTCAGTGATATGCTGGGAAATGTAGTCTTGCAGAGCAGCCCTTCTGGCTTCCCACTGGGCACTGATATCCAGGGCTGCTTCCATCTAGCTTGGTGGGTGAGTAAAAAGCCCCCAGCGACATCTTTCCTTTCCAGTGGGCTGTCCGTCCATCCCTTCTGGTCCTTCCTTCCGGGTCTGATCCCCTTCTCCACCACCCTGGCTGGGATGCCTGTCTACCTGTTAGGAGCTTCCCATCTGGGAAAGGAACCATCCCCTCTTCTGACTGGGATGCCTGTCCAGCCGATGTGGCATCTACAGTATGTATACCTATAGAATGAGAGGAAATCACAAAAATAGGTGATTGAGATAAAATGATATGAGATCGGATCATTTGAAGGTAATTTTAATGATAAGCAGCCCAAAATTCATTAGATACACCCAGAATCTTTGTAGTCCAGTGCAATAAGCTGTGCACTGCCTGTCTGTGTTTTCCAAACCCCTTCCAGACGTTGTCACCTGCTTAGGACAAGCCCTAAACCTCAGCTTCCATGAAGAGAAAGCTGTGCTGCAACAACAGAAATAGGAGTGTTCCATTAATATAAGGTAAAACAAATAAAAAAAAAACATTTAAAGGCAGAATTCAAAAAGAAAAACAAAAAGTAAAAAAATAAAATAAAAAAAACACAAGGCACTAGAAGTGGGAACACATAAACTTGAGGCTTTTGCAGAGGCAACAGGAAGGCACAATTCTACAGCAAAGAGCTCTAGCCAGACTCCCTTTTTTATTTCCCCAAAGACAGAGACAAGGCCCCAGTCTGACACCTAGCTTTTTAATCTACCCACACAAGAAGAGAGAAAGAATAAAATGCTTTGTTTGTATGATGTATTCTATATGCTGTAATCATTCTGACTTGCATATGCCTTTTCAGGTTCATAGTTTACCTAGAACTTTCAAAGCAAAAAACCTTTTATAGGCTCATAAGAACAATCAGTACCACACGGACAAATATAACCATAAATGAATGTTAATGTTCTCCAGCGTGGGACTTGGGTTCAGTTGCCTCCAAGGACACTGTCAATATGTAGTTTGCACATTCTTCCTTTGTCTTTGTGGGCTTTCTCGTGGTATCTGGATTTTTCCCCTGCCTCAGAGACATATAGGCTTAGTTTATTTGTAATTCTAAAGTATCCTGGTACCAGTAAATGCATGTTTGTGTGTATCTGTAGCCTGTGTTGAACAGACATTTCACTCAGGGTAGATTCCTGTGCCAAGTGCTTCCAGGTTAGGCGCTGGCTCCATTTAACCCTGAAATGATTTTCTGTATGAATCATTGAATGGATTACAATGAATTACATATTTGAGGCATTCTAAGTATCTACTTGAAGCTTATCTCATGGCATGATATTGCAAAGTTATAATTTGTATAAGTAATTGTTTAGAGATTTGTAACCTACTGAGGTACAAAAGTGGGTAAAATAGTGTCAAGAAATACAGATAAAAAGAATAAACTGCTAAATAAACAATCTCTATATATTTTAGGAGGACAAAGCCCTCCCACTTCACCCAAGGATAAAAAGGGGAAAAAGGCTGAAAAATCTGAAACTCCAAAAGGAAAAGGTTCTGCCAAAAAAGGCTCAAAAGCAGGGTCTGCTGATGAAGGTAAGTCCTATAATAATGCATAATGTATTTTTTCTAATTTATGGTTATTTTTGTATTCCAGTGTAACAAATTTTTGGTACAGAGTTTAATTTGATTGTTATGATAAATTACATTTATTAATGTACTGATACTAGTAATCACTTCAAAAACCTAAGTTTTTAAGTGTAATTTGTTTCAAATCTATGCATTATAGAAGTTGTATAATATGACAATCAAACATAAATTTCAGTATTACGGGATTTAAAAAGTCTTTTCATCTGGGAATAAAATCAAATCACATATGTCACAGAAACAATTAATATTTGTAATCATAAACCACATTAAAACTACTAAAATGTGATTTTGTCTTAAGTGTGTGTGCGAGGCCTGACAACCAATGAGTACTCACCCAGAAGAGCAATGCATATAATGAAGCTACAGGGAATGTGGGTGTTTTGGACCTCACTAACAGAAGAAAGACTCATCTGTCTGATGTCTCAGGTTTTACATACCACAACAGAAAGGAAGAAAAAAAGGGATGAGACTTAGGCTGAGCTTGCCATACCTGTAATGTCATCTCATTGGCACTGGCATTGGTTCTTGTAGCTGGGACAATATTGGCTGTTAGTAAAAGGAGCGCACTCATAATACTTTGGAAATGTGAAACTATGCTGAAAAAGTTGTCATACAGTTGGGTGATTTGTCATCCCCTACAATTTCCAGTCTTATAATGTGACTTCCTCTGGTGACTAGATCAGCAACTGAAGTTATGTAATTTACCACTCAACTTTAAATGGAGCTGCAGTGTGTTTATTTTATACAGTAGTCATAAAAATTTTCATAATTTTTTTGTCTGAATCTCTTATTTTAAGCACTGTCCAAGTTAATTTTCCAACCCTTCTGGCACATTTTCAGAAACAGCTATATTTGTAGTATTTCAGAAGCTATATCATCTGTTAATGACATGGACTTTTTTTCCAAGTCAGCTACTAGTATTTGCAGGAAACACATTTACTCTATAACAAACATGTTCTGATATTTTTCAGGTAAAGAAGAAATTTCAAAGTAAGGTTGTTATGCTCAGTATTCATGGTGGCAAACTGCATGTTGATTAGCACCCACAAGTAAGAAATTCACTGTGCCCTGTACATGTACTGTACTGTAAACCTATAATGACCTATATCATTTTCCGTGATATTTCAGTATAGTGGATACGGTGTTGGTCAGGGCCGGATTTTCCTATAGGCTAATTAGGCTTCAGCCTAGGGCCTCAAGATCAAGAGGGGCCTACATTCAAATTGTTAGCAAAATTAAAATTACACTATTCTAAAAACAGTGAACACTAAAACACTGAACCGAAAATAAGGAGAAATTCTACGCATATGACTAATAAACAAACATAAAAATGTATTGGTTAATCACAGTAATGATGTATTTTATTATCTCTCATGTAATTTACAAACTTAAAAATGGAAGGTGAAAGGGCCTCATAAGTGGAATAGCCTAGGGCCTCTTTTCATATAAATCCGGCCCTGGTGTTGGTGCACATGTTATTGCTGCTGTCATACAGATCCACAGTCCTAGATTAGAATACTATGTCAAATGACTGTCTCTGTGGAGTCTGCACAACCCTTCTCTGTCTGCATGGGTCTTCCTCCAGGTATTCTGGTTTCCTAACAACATCCTAAAAGATATTTGTGTTATTATTGATTCTAAGTTGGCTCTTTGTGAGTGCCTCTGTAAGATGCTGTGCTTGTGAGTCCTGTACTGAATCCCACCCAGCAGGTTCCGGCCCTTTGAGGCACTAGATTGGATTTAACACTTTTGAGGATGTAATGTTATATCAAGTAATTGTAGCCACATTAATATGTCAAATATGTTAGTTAAACTTTCATATGGATGTTTCTCAACCTAATCAAAATATAATTTTGTCAACTGGTATGAATGTCATGGTAACGAGACCAATAGTCAAGGAGTTGGAGAAGGTCAGAGCAGAGTCATTGTAGTTGCTCTCAGTTCAAAAAATAAATGTTATTATTTTTTTTCTCTCTTTTCCCTCTTTGTCTGTCATTACATAGTTCTTTTCTTTTTTACTTTTCTTTCATGTCACTTTTCAATGTAATCTTTCATCTCAATGGCCTATTGTCTTTACTGCTTCCTTTCTTTCCTCCCTTCCCTCTTCTGATTGCTTTGCTTAGCTTCCTGTGGATTTTGTGGCCAATGCTGTTTCCTCCTCATCCTCCCCCTCTGTTCATGCCCACTCTACTTTCTGTTCTGCCTGAATAGTGCTGAAAGTGTCTGATACTATACAATATAGCCCATCTTAAAAAGTATTGATCTATACTTTCTTTCTTGTTAATCTCTGTCCTGTCAGTTAAGAAATATTTTTAATCAGAACTGAGTTGTTGTAAACGTTTATCTACTTTCATTTCCTCCCTTGGCTGTCCTGCTTTTTCTTAACCTATCTTGTCTTACTGTTTATGACTTTTACCTCACATTTTACTTTCAAATCTTTTTTCTCTCAGTTAACTAACTCTTAAATTTCATAATTGCTATGTAACCACAGACCAAACCTTCTGACTAATGAGGTCCTTATTATGTAATGTTACAGTACAGTCGCAGCTGACATAAGAACATAAGAATTTTAATAAATAAAAAGACTGTCCACGGAGTTTGTTTGGTCAACTAATAGGTTTGTAGTGTCAATATTGTCACATTTAAAGAGTACAGTGAAATTTTTACTTGCATGTGCTAATTAACGTCTCTCCTGACTATTACTACCATACTTTGAAACTTTTCTCTTCACTGCCTTGAAACTTCTGTCTTCCTTATTTCAAAAATGTTGTCTTCCTGATCTGAAATACTGTAGCTACCTTACCTTAAAGCTAGAATTATAAATAGAGAAGGCCCGTTAATCACATTTTGGCACATTTTAAACATATTTTAGGATGTTTTCACACCTAGTCCATTTGGTGCATTTTTTTCAATCTGTGATGTGTTTTCCCTGAAAGACCAATTCATTTAGTTAACAAAAAAACGGTACCAAGACCATTTGGAAAGGGCGGTGTTGGTGCGGTGCCAAACAAACCCTGGTGCATTTTACTTGATGTATGAATGTAATTTGACACGGGATCGCTGTAACTACAGGAAATACTGTGCATCATGAGTGAACTTGTGGATGCTGTGGTAGCATCCATGCAAGTATGGAGCATTAAAAACAATAAAAGATAAAAAGAATTATGCACATAGGTATAAATGTAACACAATCCTCATAAACCAACCTGCCAGTCAATCGGAGCAACCCAACCACTTGATTCAGGCGCCCAGTCTCTTGCATATACTCCCCACACGTGAGCTATTAGGTGGTAAAGTGGTAAGAGAGACAGCCAATTAGAGACAGGAGATGATTTGGGGGGCCATGGAGGGCAATTTAGCCTGGACATCGGGATACACCCTAATCTTTCCGAAGGATTCCCAGGAATATTTTATGACCACAGAGAGTCAGGACCTACATCTCATCCAAAGGATGGCAGCATTTTTAAAGCACAGTGCCCCCATCACTGCACTGGGGTATTGAGATCCACATTCAGACCACAGGGTAAGTGCCCCCTGCTGTCCTCGCCATGATCTCTTCCAGCAACGACCCAAGCTTTTCCTAGATTGTCTCCCATCCAAGTACTGGCCAGGCCTGAACATGCTTATCTTCAGGTCAATGACCTGCTCCGAAGTTCATGTGGTATGGATGTTGGCTCCTATATGTATGGGCAGGATCAGTAACCTCTTTCAATATCATTTTTTTTTATTTGATTCAATATACTTTGTTAACCTGAGGGGAAATTGTTGTTTTGCTTGACCTTTAGCCATTGTACAGTACATACTTTTACATTTACATTTTTTTTCCAAAGTATATGTCAAGACCATGGCTATTCTTAAATAGGATTGAACAGGTAAGAATTGGTGCATGAGTGAGGCAGAAGTCTTATTTTGGGGGTCTTCACATCCAGTCCTCTGGAGGTATCATGCATAAATTCACTAACATCTAAGAAATCAGCAAACAAAACAGAATGATTATATTAACCAGTTTCCTTTTCAGCTGCATTACTCATTAGTTTGTCCCAGATTCACAAAGTTTCTGTTCATAATTGCAACTTCTGACTATTTGACTAAGTTCCAGATGTGATGATATATAGATTGATGATGCTAGTCCAATGAAGCGGGTTTTATGAAGTCCTTTAGCATTTTTCCAGCATAACAGCATAATCCCACTACTGTTAGAATTTTTAGGATATTCTTTGAATAGTTTCTTTGTTCCATGTATTGGTACTCGCCTTCAGATACTGTAAAACACATTACTTATTCTTACTTCTTTGTTCTATAATATGAATTAAACTCTCCTCCACAATCCAAACTTTGATGTCTCAGTAATAATATAGCATAGAATTGTTTTTCTTTGTTGTAAATATTTTTTCTGAATTTCTACTAAAGGCTCAGCAAAAGGGAAATCTGGAAAAAAGTCTGAGACTCCAGTCACAGAAGAACCATCTGAACCAGTACCTACTGAGCTACCCTCTCCCAAACCTGGTGCAGATGATTGGGAATTTGTAGGTGAATCACTTCCAACAGTACGTAAGATATTTTTATACAGTTTATTATCCGGTACAGCATGAAGCAAGGTGGAAACTAATTTGTAAACATTAAAGCAATGTTTCTAAGCTGTTTCTAAGTCTTGCTAATAATCAATACTCTGATGACTACTGCATCAATACTGGGTTTTTTTCTCATAGATTTTTCATGTCAAAAAAATTTTTTGACATACAGCATGTAGCTCTTTTTATAATATCTAAACCTGTAGTGGTCTTTGATCTGGACTTTTTGTTGTTACTTCCACTCTACATACAAAGATAAAGGTATGTTGATGAGCTGCATTTGCTAAGATAAAATATAAGAAAATACGTTTGGAATGGTCCATGCAGTACTTCCATGTAAATTTCACTTTAGTAAGACTGCAAGAAATCACTCAACGGAAGATTTTACAATACAATATACAAAATAGTGCAGTGCAAATTCTTCTATAAATAAATTAATGATCCAATAAAAACATGTGATAAGTGAAGGTTAAAAGCAAAACTATAAATAGATCCATAAAAATTAGAATAAAATCTCACAGCAGAATCTGTCCTTTAAAAAACCCTGAGCCATAGTGCTTCCATCTAAAAACTGACAACTCCTCAGGTCACCGCTATAGGTCTCCTCAGGTTGAGGAGATGTCTCCCGACAGGCAAATTCAGCCACTTTAGAATTCTGCCTCAGGTCTTCACTGCCAGTGTTTTTATGTCTGCCAGGTGCCGCGCCAAGCCTTGCTCCTGCAAATCGCAGTCCCTCAGGCTTCTCTGATGGGAGCACACTTACAGCACTGGTCACTTCTTAGCAAGAGTGACCCTTCAACCCCAGTCTGAGAATTGATCACACTTCTGGGGACTTAATTCCCCAACTTCCTACCTTTATTCACTCTAGCTTCTCTCTGGTCCTGCCTTCTCCTTTGCTTTCACATTCTTTTTTAACCTCTGATCTCACCATTTCTCTCACCTCATTGTTCTTCTCCCCTGTTTCCTACTTGGACTCCTTTTATACTATTAGGGATGCAGGTACAGTGGTGCTGATTACAGACCCCAGAATGCTAATGAGGCAATTGACCGAACTGCATGCATCTTGTCACAAACTCGACTCGAAGTCATGGAAAGGTTTGGGGCAGCCACCCGTATAATTGATTTCCTGGCTGAAAAGTTGAGTAAGTCATTACAGCACTGATGTGCACACAACCGAGTTCAAAATAGAACTGAGGAAATAGGGAAAAGGTGGAGGCTTTTAAAGGGGAAGACAGGAAGTGAGATCATAGGGGTCTGGCTCATGAAGGTCTTCAGCCATTGGTTTGAGCCCGGATGTGACATCACAGGGGCCGGAGCCAGCAAGGTCTCCTTCCGTAGGCTCGGTCCCGGAAGTGATGTCAAGAGGGCCAGGTTGAATCTCCCATGAATGGTCTACAGGAAAGGGAGAAAAAGAGTCAGTCATCCCGGTATAACTCGGAACTGCCCTTACTCAAGCCCTTTAGCTGCCTCCCATGTGCACGTGTGTGACAATCTACACCAGAATGCATAATCAGTTGATTACCTCATCAACACTCCGGAGCTACTCTGCCACTTGCACCTACACCGCTCCGTAGCCGGAGTGCTACTTTATTTATTTAATATCATGCTTCTCCATGAACTTTACTCGCTATTCCACAAGCAGCTTCCTTTCTCTTAAAAGACTGCTTTTTTAATGTGGGTAGTGACATCCTTCACGTTTTCTATAACTCTGTAATGGCCAGTATGATTTTCTATGCTATGGTGTGCTGGGCTGGTAACATCACTTCCAGAGAGGCCCACCAAATCAACAAGCTAAATAAAAAGGGCAAGCTGAGTAATAAGATGTATTCTGGACCCCTGCAGAGGAGAGTAGTAGTGAAGGAGAGAATTAAAAAAAATGAGTGCCATTATGAAAAATTCTGCACATCTTCTCTCTGACACACTTATGCTGAGTACTTTCAGCCAATGAATTATTCAACAGAAGTGTGCCAAGAAATGTTACTGAGACTGTTTTAGACCAACAGCAAATATTCCTGCATAATGTCTTCACTGCGACTGTAACTGTCAAGTGAGAAGTTTTCTTTCATTTTAATATTCTTCCTTTTTAGTCATTCTGATATGTGCTAGACCATAACGTGTGTATGTATATTTATTTATCTAATTAGGGTGCACATGTGTGTTCATTTCTTTCTCTTCATCATCCACATTTGCTATCTTCACTTAAAAATTTTTTTCGAGTGTGTGAGTGTATGTGTATATGTTTTCATACTTATACATTTAAATAAATTATGTATCTCAAAAGCTACCTGTGGAAAAATTTTGCAAATCAATAGGCCTGGTCTTGTAAATAAATCAATCAGACTGCAAAAATATTAGTTAAATTAAGTCATTTCTATGTCAGTTATCATTGCACATAGATCAAACTATTTTTGAAGGATAATGGGATTAATAATAAGGTTGGAACCTATAACAAGACAAACACAATGCAATGTTTTTAAAAAGATCAGTCGTTTTTTTTGGAAATGATTGTTGTACATAGGTTTCCATACACAAACAGACACCATCAACTTTTGTTTTGAACGTCATAGAACTTAAATCAAGAGCGGATTTTTGACCCATCATAAAGCTTCCATTTACGTACATGAAAGTGAAAACCTTTTTTCTACTTTTCCTTGAAGAAATTACAGCTATTTGTTTGGTATTTATTGAGTTGAGACATTTTGAAATAAGTCCATTCTTTCATGAACACTCTGTACTGTAAATATAAACCTTGGGGCTAGTTTATTGGGCTCACTTGGCCTTGCACATAATTAATTGTTCGTTCAGTGACAATGTCACCTATCAACAATGTTGCACAAACCAACCGCATCAAATGGTCAAGACTGAAGTGGGTTTATACACAATCTGGTGGTAGGCACTTAATACACTAACATTTCTGAATCTGAGTCAGCATCCTTGTGAGGGGTTTCACACATATTGCAGTTCAGCATGTGAATTAAAATTAGACTACTATGCAAAAAACATCCATCCAAAGTCAAGTGTGCAGTCTGAAATAAGCCAACAACAACTGAGAATAACTCTGATGTCAAAAGAGGCATATTAATATATACAACTTACTGTATTTATGTATGTTAGCCAGTGATACAGCAGGATTTTACTCCTGACAATGAAAAAATTGCTTAGTCTGATGAGTTTGTGTCATGCTGATCAGAGGAACGGAAAATTCAGAAGTCTCTACAAACCCACAGATATGTTCAGCTGAATGTAGGCTTATGGTGGCACTATAGTAGGGGAGTAAATGGGCTTTTTTAGAAGGATCATACTTAGTACCATAAGACTAGGATGGCCTTGGCATACTTCCAGGAATATTTTGGTTTATTCACCTAAATACAATGATCTTTATATTAAGAAATATAAATCGTACTGAGCAAATGTGGCATGAGAGGTAGCAAACTATTCAGAGCATGATTCTGCTATCATCAAATTCAAAAATATACAGCATATTGGATTGGCATCCTGCTGCCACACCCTATTAAATCCATGTTTTAGAACATTTAGCCATTCTGTGTATCTAATAAAGTGGCCACTCACTGTAAATCCAGCATAAGGTTAATTTTACATTTTTACCAAGTAAATGTAATGGTGGAATTGTATTTTTGGAACTAGATTTGAATCTTCTGACTGATTTTTTATTATACGTTGTGGAATAAAGCGCTCTATATAGCGCCCCTTGAACCCACCAGACAGATGTCCAGGACACACGTTTAAAATCACCAAGAATAATATCTTTAATATTCTTAAATAAAGTGCACAAAGCACCGCACTCTCCACAATTCTCCAATCAATAATACAAATCAATAATAATCAATAATCACACTCCTCCAACTCCCAGCAGCTCCGTTACACACCCTCCCAATTCTGGCTCAATCTGCTGGGGTTTCCCAGAGTCCTTTTAAAGTCCATGACCTGGAAGTATTCCTTCTCCGGGTCAAATGCCTTCTTCAAGTATCCCAGAAGTACTGCGGGCTTCCATCCATGTGACCCCGAAGTACTTCCGGGTTGACGTAACCGTAATAGTTCCCGGGTTCTTGGTGAGCTCCCCCTGGCAGCACCCACGGCACCCAACAGGGCTGAAGAGACGGACTCCATGTCCTATGCTGCCCTGCAGGAATCCAAGGAACCATTTCCGTCCAGGGGAGCTGACATCTAGCGTCCCGGGGGATATAGTGTCCTGAACATGCTGCTTTTCTTCCTTTCCTCTGATGAGGGATGTCCAGGCCAAGCTGAAACGTCTGCCGTCCATCACAACGTAATGATTTAATGGAGTTTTGATAATTGGATGCTCTGTCCATTATTAGAGTGTTTTACACTAAAATACACACACAAAAAAAAAGATTAAACACACTTTACCCAGTTCTCGGATTGGGTAATGTTTAGAGTGGAATCTCTCAGGGGTCAGTCCTGGGACCATTGCTATTTTAAATATTCATAAAAAGCCAGATTTCTCCCTGAGGACAAATAAAGTTGTCTCTTTATCTATCTAAATAATCTGGATAGGAATATAAACAACAAGCCTGTTAAATTTGCAAATGATACCAAGTTAGGTGGATTGCCAAACAATCTCGGATACATTGAAACATTACAGAGGGATTTAGACAGCATACAGGCTTGAGCAGATGAAACTGAATGTAATTAAATTTTAATTATTACATATAGGAAGTTAAAATGTTAGATTTAAAACACAATGGGAGGTCTGAAAACTGAAAGTACACCTTATGACAAGGATTTAGTAGCGAACTCATCACTATCAGCTGACCAGAAAATGCTCACAAGCCATTAAGAAGGCTAACAGAATGTCAGGTTATATGCCATGATGCATAGACTACAAGTCCAAGGAGGTTATGCTCAGGCTTTATAATGCACTGGTGAGGCCTCATCTGGAGTACTGCATGTAGTTTAATTTCCAGGGTACAAAAAATAGCAATGCTAGAATAGTCCAGAGGAGAGCGACTTGGCTGATTTCTGCACTTCAGGGGATGAATTATGAAGAAAGATTAAAAGAGTTGAACTTTTTAAGGTTAAATAAACAAGAGATTAAGAGATAACATGATTTAAGTGTATCAAATTATAATAGGAATTAGTACAATGGATCGAAACCATTACTTTAAAAAAAGGTCAACAAGAACACAGGGATACAGTTGGTATTAAGGGTATATTTCACACAAATGTGTGAGAATTTTTCTTTACAAAGAGAATCACAGACACATGGAATAAGTTTCCAAGTAGTGTGGTAGACCAGAGGACTTTAAGGACTTTCGATGCTATTTTGAAGGAATTAAGTAGATAGGATTTGCAAGCTATGTTGGGCTGAATGACCTGTTCTCATCAAAATTTTTCTAATGTTGTAATATTCTATGTCTTCTTGTTGTAACTGCATGTTTAGTGTTCTTGCCTTTCTGATTCTGCTCCTACATGCAATATTCCAGGCTGCCTCCTAACTTCCTCAAGAGGTGTCTGTTGAATGAGAGGTTCATAACTCAGAGGCTACAGCTGTATTATAAATTGAACATTGACATACTGAATTCAAGAGTGGTGAGGCTGTGCACTTTTTTAAACAGGGCATTTTCTTACCAAAATTTAGTGAAAGGCTCTCCAAATTGTTATAGAACTGGTCTGATAAATGTTTGAGAGTGAAGTGGTTAATGAACTTGCATTCTTTAAACTGCTCTTACTATTTTGTATTAGCTAAAGTAATTAGGCAAATAGATCTCCCCATTTGAAAAATAACTTTTTAAATAAAACTTGGTCTCAGGGCTGTTTTATATATTCATTTATAGTTTCCAGGTTTGTAAATACAATATACTGTATACATAGGGTAATGTTTGCAATGGAATGTTTTTGACCATCTTGATTAGTCATTTTTTAATATTTTTGTTTACTGCATGTCATATCATATTCCAGCAAGGGCATGATGTTGTTATTAAAGCAATCACGTTGTGAGTAAAAACCTGTGATCTAATGATATTATCTTTTATTTATACCAATTACTTAAAGCTATATAAAAGCTGCATGCTTTTTAAATGGTAACCACAACTCTGATGAGAGAAAGCTGTTGTTCAGTATTACTGGCCTATATTTTTTCCTCTTGATTTCTTGCTGCAGTTCTACTTGATATCTATTTGAACATTACAAAAATAATAGCATAATATCTGTTCTGTTTAAAAATGTAATAGGAGTAGTTTAAAAATAGACAATTCAGAAAATATGTAGGAAAGAGATTAAAGCTTGATACAGTTCATTTCAGTCTGCAGCTATGAAAAATATGCTCTGCATATCTTCCATGTGAGACACAGACAGACTTTTCATGATGTCTTATTGTTACTTCACTTACCTTAAACATAGTTTACATATATTTATGTTAAACTATTAATACTAGATATGGCATTTTCGTTTTCTTAACGGCTAAGATTTGGTCTCCCTTAAACAAAACATTTTGCCAGTTTGGTATGTTCTAGTTTTTAACTGGTGAAAACCCTTAGTTTTCAAGTCATCTTATGTTCTCTTGTTCTTGCTGTTTTATTTAGGTTAGGCCTTTGAATGAGAAAGGTACCCTTTTCCCCTTGAACTTTGATTTTTAACTTTCGCCATCTAGCATTTGTCCAACAGTGTTTTAACCTTGCCTTTATCTAAACCATTTTATTGTCTTTCTTTATCACAGTCTTCTATAAAGGTCTATCTCAAATGTAGTACCAGAAAAAGTGATAATTCTCAACCTTCAAGTTGATGTTCACATTTATTGTCACAAGTCATCACCATGCTGCTAGCCTAGCTATACCTTGCACTGAAGATCCAACCAATAGGGCAGATTAGTGAATGATCTGTTTTTGTTTACCTGCCTTGAACCACATATAATTATCTTAACTCTTGTGGCTAGTGAGTTTCTAGTCATGTGCCTCCCTTGCAGTTGATGATAAAATAAATACAGTAAAATCACAATTTATAAAATGTAAAAAAAAATGAGTTTAGCGTGGTACTGGAGAGTAGCAATACGTTACATGTTGGATGGACAGGCAAGTAAGAACTTCGCTAAACTCTGTACACCTAGACAATGACTACTACTACTACTGTGTCTTGGTTTTGTTTGGGCGTTGTCCTTGGCCCTGGCGTTTCTCTCGTTTTTTGTTGCTTTCATGTTCCTTGTTAATTATTTCCTGTTTCCACTCGAAATTAAAGGGCTTGGCCTTCAACTCATTTATAGCCTTCAGGTGCTACAGATCATGTAGCTGCATTCACCTGAAGAAACTAAAGGGACTTGTCTACATTGGAGCTGTTTGGAGTGACAGGGCCTTTGACCCCTTGTCTTAGACTAGGCTCTTGATGACTCTAAAAGAACTAATTTATTATTTATTTATTTTTTATACCATTTTTCTAGTGTATAACTTTGTCTAGTCAAGGGGCCTATGTATTAGTTGTTTGGATTAATGGTTTAGTCTTGTGGTTTAATAGTTTATAGTTTAGTAGTTCTTATTTAAACTTTTTTTTAAAGTTTGCCTTAATGGGTTTCTTTAATAATAATTATTTGTTACTTTGTTTTTTCTCTAGCTTTTTTTATTTCTCTTTTAAGCGTTTTGTACACTGTATGATTTTGGCATGATTTTAAGACTGATTTTCTGAGTTATCCCAAATTTCAGTTTCATTAACTGACATTTTACATACAGTATGCAAGGGGTTGTGATTGTATGTTAATTTGTCTGTCATACAACTGGAAGAATTTCTGCCATGTAAAAATTTCACTTGGCTGTCTTGTAGTGTGAACAGTCTCATGAGCCAATTTTCTGATGTTGCCATCAAATTTCCCAAAATTCATTGTGCAGTAACCAAAGTGAGTGTGTGCTTGGCAACAATAATAGCCATTGCACATTGTGCGTACAGAAAGCTTGGAGGCCAGGTTAACCGAGCTCTGGTAGGAATATTCACAACCATATTACGTGTCACGCATCATACAATGACTGTCAGGAATGAGAGAAATGTTAGCTGGAAATAGCCAAGTGACAAACGTATCTTAAGAAATGTTTACTGGAAGAACCCATAATAAACAAACACAATGGGATATTACATCAATTATGTGCCTCCAGTCCTCTCTATAACATAGACAGACTGTATTGTCCACGTATTGTCCAAACTATCCACGTGTCCAGTTATGCCTTTCTGTTTTTCTTTATAGTTTCAGAGCACAGTACAGTGGAAGTGAGCATCACAGTGCTATTCTTTGTTGACATTTTGAGAAGGCTGTGGCAAAATTGTTGTTTTGAAAGTATGAAGCTTTATTGAAAAATGTTAATGGGTAAAACTGTGGATCTGGGCCATGTGCATGTATAGTCTGAGCACCCACTCCATAGCAGTCGGACAGAATGTGTTCATACAGCCTGAGCACATATACAACTGACAACTGTAGTAGTCACTTGACCATGATTTATAAAAAATTGCACAGTTTATGCCAGGCCTAAAAGTTTTCTTTAGTAATATTTGTTCTTCTTTCTAGCCTTTGTTTTTACTTCAGTTTGATTATCTTAAATTATTATTTATTTAACTAAAGAATTTTGTAAATTACATTTACTGGTGATTGTGTCTTAAAATTTTTAAATCTATAATACATGTTTTTTTAAAAAGCGTATCCCCCAGTTCTGCCAACAGGAATTTCAACCAGGTTTATGCAAATAATATTCCAGTGTTGTTTTATTATTCATTTATTATTTGTACTGTAATTTTGGTGCTGTAATTTTATGTTTTGTATATTTGTTTTTCATGAGGGCTAATGTTTTGTGGGTCTGGTTGCTATGATGCTATGTGGCTGTGAGGCATGTGGTGTACGTGCCATGTATTCCATGATATCATTATAGCAACATTATTAAAGATGGGAAGAAGCATTAAGACATGTCTAAAAAAAAAAAAAACCTAGAGATGACTTTCTTTGAGAATGCTCTTCTAGTTATAAAATTCTGGTAATGACTGCAGTTTTTTTTAAAGTTTTACATACCTCTTGACAAGCCCTGTTTGATCTTGATCTCCATTTTGTAACATTTCTTTAATTTACTTTAAGTTTACTACACACAGCACTTTAGAGTTAACAAGATTTTGGCAAATAGTATTATTACCTTCTGATTTCCTAAGTCTCATTTCAAGCTACTTTCACCTGCCAATTTGCTACAACACTCTTACTGTTCTGAATGAATGATGACCATAACGTAATGGCTGTTGCTAAAATTTGACATCTTTATGGGTGTCATTAACAGCCGTCACCTAAAAATAGTTATAAGCATACTGTGGAATTGCCTGTTTTTTTGGCAGCTATGGGGAAACAAAAATAATGGTAAGACAGTACATTGGACAATGTCCTAACAATCCCTAACACTGGCCTGAAAAATTAGGAAGCTAATGGCAGAAGTATATAGAGCTTACAAGAGTGTGCTTTATTTCTTAACTTTAACACTTATTCAGTTTTTGCATATTTAACTGAAACATAAATTGTCATAATCTCTTGTACACTTTTGCATTTATTTTAATTATTATTCACAAGTTGTGCACACTGCTGGGTCAAATCAGTTTTCCTCCCAGTAAAGGACTGATCCTGAATGAGAATATTTCTTGAGCGTAACCTCCTTGGACTTGTATTACTAGATCTGAGGGACCTGCATTAGCATGTCAATTTCTCATCCTACTGAACTGACTACCCTCTTACTCTTAGATGTGCTATAGCTCTCATTATGCCTTTCACTGACCTCTTATGACTTGGGTTGGGATCCTACAGATCCTAGATAAGCACCTTGATCTCTGACCCCTGAGTGATTTCTAGTGTCACAGCTAAATCACAAGATAGTTTAATTCATTTACATAATACCAGATTTTATTTGAATCTAAATTTATTTTTATTTGAAGAGAAACCAGACATATCAAACTCTAGAAGTTTAAAGTAGACAAAAACATACATCCTAAATGGTTCAGATCAGTCTATACAACAAGCTTCACATCAGTTTGTTTGACTTTATAGCTGTTGCAGTCTTCATCTTCTTAATCCGGATAAGGTACAGTGATCCCTCGCTATATCGCGCTTCGCCTTTCGCGGCTTCACTCTATCGCGGATTTTATATGTAAGCATATTTAAATATATATCGCGGATTTTTTGCTGGTTCGCGGATTTCTGAGGACAATGGGTCTTTTAATTTCTAGTACATGCTTCCTCGGTTGGTTTGCCCAGTTGATTTCATACAAGGGACGCTATTGGCAGATGGCTGAGAAGCTACCCAACTTACTTTCTCTCTCTCTCTCTTGCGCTGACTTTCTCTGATCCTGACGTAGGGGGTGTGAGCAGGGGGGCTGTTTGCACACCTAGACGATACGGACGCTCGTCTAAAAATGCTGAAAGATTATCTTCACGTTGCTACCTTCTGTGTGCAGCTGCTTTGTGAAGCGACATGCTGCACGGTGCTTCGCATACTTAAAAGCTCAAAGGGCACGTATTGATTTTTGACTTTGTTTTTCTCTGTCTCTCTCTCTCTCTCTCCCTGCTCCTGACGGAGGGGGTGTGAGCTGCTGCCTTCAACAGCTTTGTACCGGCGGTGCTTCGCATACTTAAAAGCCAAACAGTCCTATTGATTTGTTTGCTTTCCTCTCTCTCCTGATGCGCACTCCTTTGAAGAGGAAGATATGTTTGCATTCTTTTAATTGTGAGACAGAACTGTCATCTCTGTCTTGTCATGGAGCACAGTTTAAACTTTTGAAAAAGAGACAAATGTTTGTTTGCAGTGTTTGAATAACGTTCCTGTCTCTCTACAACCTCCTGTGTTTCTGCGCAAATCTGTGACCCAAGCATGACAATATAAAAATAACCATATAAACATATGGTTTCTACTTCGCGGATTTTCTTATTTCGCGGGTGGCTCTGGAACGCAACCCCCGTGATGGAGGAGGGATTACTGTATTCCTTTAAAGTGTAAGGTATTGCACCATCTCTTTCCTTTTGTGATGTTTGTGGGTGTTGGGAAACTATTATAGATGGCTAGCCTGACAATGATGTTGAAGAACTGACTTCAAATCATTTCCTTTATATAATGCCTTGGTGGCTAATTATGCAAGGATTAGCAATAGTTTTATTAGATGATATAGGACATCTGATAATTTCCAGTGGTCTTGTTACTTGTCAGTGAAGTTATGTTAGCTAAATATGATAACATCTATATATATAATTCACTAAGCCGGAAGACAAGTAGCCACCCATGGAAAGCACGCCGGAAGGGGCGTGGATTCACTAAGCCGCCGACAAGTAAGCTGCCCATGGCACACGCAGGAAGGAACCACGCCCACCAACTCTAAGACCATTGGATTACGACGACAACTCGCAGAGCCACGCCCACCAACTCGGACGCGTCGACTGGGAAAAAACGCCGTCATTTATGTTCGTCTGGGCTACAGTACACATGCACCTCTGAGCCATGTTGACTTTTCGCTTACGACGCACGACCACGTGCACCATAGCAAACTGTTTTACACGCTACATGCAGCAATTCGTTTCCGCGACAAGCATGCGTCTTCATAGATGGTCCTGCAGGAACACGGAAAACGTTTCCCGCCCACCAAAGCAAGACCATGTAAAAAGAGGGATGTTTGTCGCGGATGTGAATTGCTGAATGCAGCGTCTAAAACAGTTAATAGGCTGCAACAAAATTATGAAAGTACGGGCGCATTTTTTCACACAAGCTGTGTGTGTGTATGGGTGGGTTGGTGTTAGTTAGTTAATTAGTTCCTCGAAGGATTTCAACATTTAATATGCACAAGCGGTAACACTGCAAAAGCAGCCCAAACCAGAAAAGACGGCTGGCAAAAAGTGGCCGACAAATTAAACGCGTGTGCATTGTACTTACTGAAAGCAGTGTTACGGATTTTGCAAATGTTCATTTTTTTCCCTCTGCTTAAAAAACATTTAAAAAGCGGCGTGATTATGCGGCGTATACTACGCTGCGGCTTGGTATGCAGCATTTATAACAGTTTGTTTGTCGCGGATAATTTGCCTTTTACTATATAAACGTGTGTGCATTGTACTTACTGAGAGCAGCGTTACGGATTTTGCAAATGTTCATCATATATAATCCACCAAGTCGTCCGACCGTGCGGGCACATTTTTTCACACAAGCTGTGTGTGTGTGTGGGTGGGTTGGTGTTAGTTAGTTAATTAGTTCCTCGAAGGATTTCAACATTTAATATGCACAAGCGGGGTTGGTGTTAGTTAGTTAATTAGTTCCTCGAAGGATTTCAACATTTAATCATCATCATATATAATCCACCAAGTCATCCGACCGTGTGATACAAACGACAGAGCACCGCCCAAGAACTCAAACCGCTAGAGAGACACGCCCACCAACTCTAAGAGCACCAACTCTAATACGCCTGCCCACCTGACTGTTACCAGCGTTCACCGCAATGTGCTGGAGTGTAAAACCATCACAACTATCAGACGCTGTCTATATCTAAGAAGATACATAGATACTCATTATTCATCCGGCACACGTCCACCCACGCTCTCAAGGCATTCACAGTGCCTGCTCATGTGCTTGAACACAACAACTCGCCACACACAAATCTTGCTTTATTTGACTCAACACGGGAAACCTCACCCTGCCCGGACACGGAGAGGATTGACAGATTGATAGCTCTTTCTCGAATTGTTCCCCACGAACGAGGAATACCCACTGAGTGCGGGTCATACGCTCCCTCTGAATACATCCCTGCCCTGTGTACGCTCCCCACCCCCCCTCCTACTACCGTGGTCGGGTGACTTGGTGGATTATATATAGAAAAGCAGCCAAAACCGCAAAGAACAATGAAAGGACAATGTGGCTCAGAGGTGCACAGACGACAGCGAGTCAGGTGAGGAGTTGGGGCAGCAAGTCTTTGATAGGCTGCAACAAAATGATGAAAGAATCGGCGCATTATTTCACACAAGCTGGGTGGGTGGGTGTTAGTTAATTAGTTACTCGAAGGATTTCAAGATTTAATATGCACAAGCAGTAACACTGCAAAATAAGCCCAAACCTGAAAAGATGGCTGGCAAAAAGTGGCCGACAAATTAAATGCGTGTGCATTGTACTTACTGAACGCACCGTTACGGGTTTTGTAAATGTTCACTTTTTTCTTTCAAAGCGCTATCCACACAGGGAGGAATCGGGAAGCGAACCCAAAATCTTCCACAGTCTCCTTACTGTTAACCAGCAACACTACCACTGCGCTACAAGGCAGAAAATGCAGTTAAAGAATGCACCGGGCTCAATTTTATTTTCACTTCTGTTTGGACAACTGTGTCGTTCAGGAAGTGTTCACCCATCAGTACATAATTATGCGGCGTATGCTACGCCACGGGTTGGCTAGTATTAACTAAAAAGGTTATAAGCACCTATTTCATACCTTCTCAGAAGCATACAACAACAACAACAGCCGCATTCATTTATATAGCACATTTTGATACAAATGATGTAGCTCAAAGTGCTTTACAAGATGGAGAAAAAAAAGAAAAAATATAAAAATTAGGCAATACTAATTAACAAACAATAAAGTATGGTCCGATGGTCATGGACGACAGAAAAAAACAAAAAAACTCCAGATGGCCAGAGAAAAAAAAAAACAAAATCTGCAGGGGTTCCAAGACCACAAGACCACCCAGCCCCCACTATACACATATGGGTTGGATTTATCGGAGCTTAAACTTATACAATCTAATAGTTATAACACTGTATTAGTATTTATTTTTACATCTGAATATCTCCCAATCTCCTTCAATCTGTTATACATCCCAAGATCCTATTGTTCTTGAAACACTTAGTCAGTCCTATGGGCTCATTGTCATGTGCTTGCTGATCCATTTTCTTCCCAAAAAGGCATTTGTTTGTTAAATTACTGTTTAAATGCACTCAATCAAAAATAATGAAAGCTTTCCCTTTAAAAGCAGCTTTAAAATAGTCTTGTTTGCACATTTTATTCACTTAAAATCTGAATCTTATCTAAATAATCCTATATCATATGTTCCTCTATTAATACATCACACAAATTAAATATTATGAGTTTTATTTAACAAACTATAAAAGCACTATTTTAGACCCCAGTTTTAATTTTACATTCTCAAAATTTTGATGATACCATAAATGCATCATTTTGAATGTAGTTTTGGATCACAGTTACCTGTAATTTGTTTATTTCTGCATGGATATGTTGTTAATGGATGCTATACCGGTTGTAGGTCACGAGATGTACTATGTCATAGCTACATTCCTAGATAAGATAATGTTCTGCTTTTGGTGTCCCAGACATGGATTAAAATATGAAATCCGGTGGTGAAGAATTGTAATGATTACAGTTAGGGAAAAACATCTTAGTTATGACCCCTCACTCTTATTATCTAACTGTGTTTCATGTCTTTCTTTCTTTTTTGTTTGATTTCTAACCTTTTTAATACTCTAACCAGTCAGGGTGAATGAATCAGTGGACAATGGAAACAACTGCAAACTGGCATTTATTTTTTAAACAAACCAGAGTTCGACTCTGCTGCCAAACAATCTCAATCAACCAATCCAAATCTCTTTATAAACATTTACATTTCATATGTCAGACTGTGCATTTATTCTAAATCAGTGATAAATAGACAAGATGCAGTGAGGGCAGTGAATATTCTGCCTCCAATAAGGGAAGAACGCACAGAATAAAAACAGTAGTCTCAGCCTGC
This sequence comes from Erpetoichthys calabaricus, assembly GCF_900747795.2. NCBI lineage: Eukaryota > Metazoa > Chordata > Cladistia > Polypteriformes > Polypteridae > Erpetoichthys > Erpetoichthys calabaricus. The sequence continues at coordinate 210,893,517 of NC_041398.2, read as the reverse complement.
ATCAAGGAAATATCCAGAACTTATATGACAACTAGCAGTCTAGCCAAGCAGAAATGCATCTCTGTCACAATCCGACCAATGTCTGCACCTTTGAAAACCCTTTTATTTAAACTCTTACTTGTACCATCACTTCCATATACCAAAACTTCACCTTCAATTGTCAACCAAATAACACCATAGTTAACATATAATAAGTATTAGATTCAAAGTGCTGAAAATAAAAATAAAAAGTAGAAATTCTAAACAACAAACAATGGCACTTAAACAATAAAAATGTGCACATAAAAGCACTGGCACTGACGAAAATGGTAATACAACAATCATTGTCAGAGTCTTGTAAATAAACAGACCATGCTGCCCAGCCTCATTTTATCATGTCCCAAAATGGTCATCTGACACAACCTAATGACATCACAATGTCATGACCACCTTAGATCCTTGAAAGAAATGAGAGATCTCCAGCAAACAAAACTAAAACAGATAGCAAAATATTACCAAGCAGTTCAAAAAACATCATCAAATGGCATTAAGAAAAATGGAATGTTTAGTGAGCTTGACTCGTTTTCTGGATCTCTACAAATTTTAGTTTCAGGTCTGTCTATATTTTAGAAGCAGAATATTGAAGTCCATTTCTCTATATATCAAAAGCATTTTACAGTCTTGAGGACAGACCACTGAAGATGTTTTTATAAGCAGAATGCACTCAATGTTGGGCTGCTTGTAGTTTTTTTCTGTCTATACACATACTGTATATTATCTTACAACCTTTTCTATGTTATCCGTATCTACCTCTCTATTCCTGAAAGTGAATTGTCTATCCACAAATTTGATGCCCTACTATACAAAGAGTTCCTTGTACCTTTCTTGTAATTCCAAATATTTACTCTCTTACCATATAGCATAAAATGATATGAATTTTTAAATCAAAGATTCATCAAATCCAATTATCAATTTTCTAAATTAAAAAAAATCTTAAGGTCTGAAAGTAAATGATACATTTTTCTTAATGTTTGCTTTTCAATATTTTACCTAAAACAATTGTACTCAAATTGAACGCTGTATTAAATCAAATTAATGATGCAGACATTAAAAAAATATATTCATATGTCCTGTCTTCAGTACAAGTTGTACAACTGATGACTTTCCTTTTGGCCACTTTAAAATATTTTCTGTAAAGTCTTTATTAAATTATCCTTCAGTGCATTATCACCACTCATATGTAGGATGTAGGACATTAATTGTTAACTTTCTGGAAATCACCTTTTAGATTTGCTTAAAATCTGTTTTTTTATTTTTGTTTTGTACATTTTATTATAATCTCATATTGTATATTTTTTCAACAGGAGGTTGCTGAGTATTTGGTCCCATACTGGAATAATGTAAACGATTCTTATGTTGATACCATAAAGACTGTGATGCGAAACCTGAGAAATGAAGAAAATGAAATCATTCATCACCTTCATGATGTTAGGTAAAAAGAAATGTATATAATTTAATGTAAACTTAAAACATGATACATGCAGATTCTGATCAACTTATTATTATCTTCCTTGGTTAGAACACAATATCAAGATTATCTGAAACGACCAGACCACATGCAAGAATTTGTATCACAGTGGCAAAATGACTACAACTATATTTCTGATGACATGCGAGATGATGAAGAGACAAAAGCTGAGCTCCATCAAAGGGTTGATGTAAGCAGATTAAAAATATTTTACTCTGTGTGTGTACAGCTTGTGGATTCTTTAACAAGTACCCATTTATACAGTTACATTTGAATTACAGACTTGGTGTCTCAGCATATATCTTTTAATTTAATACAAATCTGTGGCATTAGTTTTCTAGCTTTATTTTTTCATATGATATAAATGTAGCTTGTTATGTCAGTCATCACGGTCAATTTTTTCCAGATGTCAAAACTTAAATATTTAATTACCAAAGAGTGATAACAAAGGGTCAACCAGACATATAAACCAAAATGATTCCAATGAGAGAAACTAAAATCTCTGCTTGAACATTTCTCTAGCACCAGGGTTTTTTCTGATTCTGTTGTAACCATATATTTTCATAAAAACTAGCAGATTTTGCCTATTTTGCCCTTTCTCATCTAAGCCATTTCTGTTCCACTCCCAGATGACTCACAGTGTATGTTTACAGTGTCCATAACAGGTATTCATGCCCTTGGAAGCTTTCATATTTTATTGTTACAAGAAATTGAATTACAATGGTTTTACTTTGGCTTTTTTGACAATAATCAAGAGAAAAAGAGTCTTTTGTGTCAAAGGGAAAACAGAACTCGCAAAGTGATCTACATTAAATAAAAATATTTATTATTTAGCAGATGCATCTGTGTCAGCCATGCCAGCCTTGATCCTGTGTTCTCAGGTATCTTTTATAAGCTTTTACTCATCTGAACACTGCCATTTTTGCCTGTTCTTCTTGACAGAACTGCTCAAGCTGTCTCAGGCAGCGTGGGGATTGTAAGTAAATAGCCTTTTTCAACACCAGCCACACATTCTCAGTTGGATTGAGATATGGACTCTCACTTGGCCACTCCTGGACTTTAACATTGATGTTTATAAGCCAATCCTGTATAGCTTTGGTTTTGCACTTTATCTTCTCCCAAGGTGCAGTTTTCTTACATACTGCATAACATTTTTAGCCAGGATTTCCCTGCATTTTGCTACATTCATTTTACCATCTACCCTTACAAATATCCCCACAGCAAGATGCTGCCACCGCCATACTTCACAATGGGGATGGTGTGTTTTTGATAATGTGCAGTGTTGGGCTTATGCCAGACATGGTGTTTAGTTTGATGGCCAAACAGGTCAATTTTGTTCTCATCAGACCATAGAACCTTCTTCCAGTTGACTACAGAGTTTCCCATGTACCTTCTTTAAAAGCAGTTCCTCCAACTTGCAGGGAAAACTTGGGAGTTGGTGGCAAGATTGGCACTCCAGCCACTGTAAAAAAAACCTCACACTGTGTTTGGTGCTGAGGTCTTACCTGTTGCACGGCTGCACTCGGATCTCAATCTGGGTGGTTCGCCATGTGGTGGGTTCAGCAATACGCTGTAATCAGTGCATGCTCCCAACCTCTCTCTCTCTCATTTCTTTAAAAGTCTTGCTTAGATGACATGTTTGCTTTTTAACAGTGGCTTTCTCTTTGCCACTCTCCAATGAAGTTGCACAGACTCTTTATTGTCAGCCAGTATATGTTATAGCTCCTTCTCACTAGTTTTCTTCTTGCACGATCATTCAGTTTTTATGAATGACCTACTCTAGGCCGATTTATAGCGCTGCCATACTCTTTCTAATGATTAATTTAACTAGATATTCAGTGACTTGGATATTTTGTTTAACTATTTCCCCTGATTTTTACTTTTCACTGAGTTACTTGGATTGTTCTTTTGTCTTTATTGTGTAGGTTAGGCCACCATAATCAGTCAATACAAGTTAGACCTGTCAACTGTCCTGGACCTGGCTGCACCAGTAATGATTTAAGCATGCCACATTAATGGGAGCGAATACTTATGCAATTAATTGTTTTGTCTTTCATAATTGTAATTAATTTAGACCACTTTGAAGAGATCTGTTTTCACTTTGACATTGAAGAGTATTTTTGTTTTGGTCAGTGTGAGAAAAACCAAATTAGATACACTTTGATTCAATGTCATGTAACAATAAATGGTAAAAAAATTCCTAGAGGGTGAATACTTTTTATAAGCAATGCAAATATCAGACAGGAAATTTAAAACAGATCTTTATCATGATAAATTGTAAATCTTAAAACCATATGAGCAGGTGAACAAAATTATATTAATTAGCTAAACATATACAACTTATGAAGGAAGAGTTGAAGGAGAGAAGCAAATTATTTGTTTGGGAAAACGTCGGATTAGCTGTGTTCCCTCTATTTGCTGTAGTCCAAGAATGTGGATTCATGCAAACCTATTTAAAATCAAAAAACAAGAAATCTACTATACAGTGATCGAACTTAATTTTTTAATGTTTCCATGATTCTACATGTCAGTCTCATTATATAATGGTTTAACCTCAAAATAATGTTATTATGAGAGAACTGCATGACAGCACCACCCTACATAGGATCTTCATCTTGAAGCTTCTCTGAGGTTCTAACAACATCATTTAAGTGTGTATTAAAATGTAAAGACAGATGAATGAAGGACACAGAACATTGGATGGCTGAAATATAAGTATCAGAGTCAGTGGCAGAGATTTTAAACCATGTTCTTTTTTAGGGCAAGCCAGAAGTGTCCTCTAGGTTTTAGCAAAGGCATTTCACTTTTTAACAGTACACAACTGAACTGAAAATCAGAGTGAAATGCTGTTTAAAGCCAGTAACCGTTTCTCTAAATGTGTCACCATCACTGCCCCAGATGTCACTGATACCACACACCACACAACACGCACAAATTGCTATTGCCCAGTTTGCCAAGCAATTTGCTGCATCTGTAGCCATGCACAGAAGTAATACTACTGTACATTCTTGATAGCATCTTAAAAAAAACTGCATAAATCCACCAAATCCAACAGCATAAATTGCAAAGTAAAAATACAAATCTAATTGTACAAAGAAAAGGTTCAAATTTAAGAACACAACAGAAGTTTTGAGTAGACTAAAAAGCAGGAACTTCACTCAATGATTGAGTAGTAAGTCACTGAGAGTCATTTGTTTATACAAAGTCATGTTAAGTGACATTAAAGCTGAGCTTAAGAACATGAGGTCCTTTTTAACCACCATTGGTGATGATGTCACCAGACCTTCTTCTGATGGGAATCTTGATGTCATTTTTGATTCCTCCCTTTCTTATTGTGCCCACATTCATCACATTTAGAAACATTCTTACTTCCACCTCTGTAACATATCCTGCGTTCACTCATTCCTCTCCTTTTTCAATGCTGAGAAACTCGTCCATGCTTTTATTACATCCTGCATCGAATATTGGAACTCCCTACTGGCAGGCGTCCTTTCTAATCTGCTATCACATCTCCAGTTGGTTCAGAATTCTGCTGCAAGAGTCCTTACAAAGACCTGCAACAGTGAACATATAACACCCATCTTGCCCTGCCTTCAGTGGCTCCCTGCATCTTACAGGATAAAGAATAAAAATTCTATTAATAATCTGTAAAACTTTAAATAGCCTTGCACCGGACTACATCAGTAACCACGTCCATCACTATGCATCTGTCTGTCCACTAAGTTAAAGTTCACCAATTCTGGTATTCTCTTTGTGCCTCAAACTAACCTGCGCTCTATGGGTGATAGAGCCTTCAGCTGTATAGTGCCCAAACTTGAATAACTTACCTAAATTAATGAGGTCAGTTGACTCAATTCATTCTTTCAAAACAACTTAACATTTAATTGTTCAGGAAGGCATTTAAATTACCCTAACATTCTTCTTTCAGTTTTCCCTCTTTATCCAGATGCTCAGTGTGATTTGTGTTTGTATCAGAAATCATTATTTGTTCATGGTTTTTTATTAGTATATATATTTTGTACTTTATTCTGGTTTATTGTGCCTTATTCTTTTCCAATGCTTTGTATATCCTATAGTTATCTTTATGTAGTGTTTTATACAGATATTATTTCTATCTAATGTTATATGTGCCCTGTTGTTCTTTCTGAATTTGTATTAAGCACTTTGAGAATGGAAAAGGTTCTATATAAATAAAATGTATTATTTTGATTAATATTTTCTATGGTAAAGACGTAACATTGTGATATAATAGCTGTCGCCAAGCTATAGCAAACATGTTTGAGGGCAAGAAATGAGACAGAAGAAATCTGCTGGCACCAAGCATAAAAATTATTAATGGAATTTTTAATTTTTCTTTAGGATTTGAGAGAACGCCTGTGGGATATTTCAGATTTTAGAAAGAAAGAAGCAGCTGAGGAGAGAAATAATATAATAAATGATGGATGGCAGGAAGATCACATAGGAATTTTGGTCAACCATTTTTCATCACTGATGCAGGTATTATGAATATTGTTTCTTGTTCCTGGTAACTGCATTGATTCTCCCAGTCACTCTCTTTGGGGAGTTTTACTTTGAGTATTCCTCCCACATCCCAAAGATATACTGTATATATTAGCTAATTGGCAACTGTTAATTGCCCCCAGTAAAGTTGTTTATGTGAGTCTGTCCTGACATGGGCCAACACCCTGATCAGAATCCTTCCATTTTCTGAGTTGTACCAAATGTAAGCCACCCCCGACACAAGGTCATGAATTTAATTAAGAAGATTAGAGAACGTTATATAATGTTTTATACTATTTTTCATGGGTTAATGTGATTAATAAACCAAACAACCTGTCAGGGAAAATACATGCTCCCTATGAGAGAAAGTACACAGAATAATGGTTACTTGCAAACCAGTGAGGGAAAAAATCATATTTGCCTTTTTTCAGAATTATTTGCAAATCTACTTTTACTTGCCTAAATAAGACCCAATGTGATATCTGAGTTAGTCAACAGGTATACCACACATGAAAGATTGTTAGTAGACAACATTGACAATTCCAGCACTAACTTGAAGAAACTATCTGTTTAAATGCTTGCACTTGCACAGGTCAGACATTTGGTGAAAACTGGGATTAAGACATGTGGAGTGTTTAAATAAAGGTCATCCTTCTAAGTTTAGTACAAATGGTACTCAATGGTGGAAGTTTTACAGTGTAACAGTCAATAATTGTGTTATAGTGCATGGATATTTCTCCAATTACTGTGACCTGGGGAAGTGTGCCTGCAATGGTGTAAAACTCTAATTCTAAAGCTGTGAGTGGGACTGATTTTTAATCTTACACACACTCACTCATGCAGATATTTCTGATTGCTCCTACAGGTTACTTTAAGCCACACAAAGCCATTACCATCTTCAAAAAGCATAAAGACAAATGTCCTAATACACAAACTCAACTTTTTTCGTTGTTTCTTGCTTAATCTTAGTAGTGAGCACATCTTATTTGTGTCTGAAAGTAAAATTTGGCCTGGCTGAGCGGTACACACATGTTGTGTATATTGTACCCTAAAATTTTGTCACATATGTCACTATTCATTCAGGCCATCTACTTCCTATCTGAATCTTAAGGTAGTAATAACCTGGACAAATGCCTGACTTTCCTGCCTATTTTGCTGTGCTGTACAAGTCCAGTATTGATTGACTAATATTTGTATTGACTAATCAAACAGTTTAGTTTTCTCAATATGTTTTAAGTACCTGTATCTGGCACTCAGAAAAGACATAAAAGTAATGACATTACAATTGAATTTTTTAATGTAATTTTTTTTATCATTCAAAACAATACAATTTTTTTACTGGAATGTAATTGAATATTATAAGTAATTTGTCCCTGCATTTTCCTCACAATCTCAATTTTGAAGTTAAACAGTTTTTGAATAATAAAGGATGGAATTAACTTATTAATCCATTCCACATGCCACCTGAAGTGAGAAATGCTTCTTCTGTGTAGGGTTAGTCAGGTTTCTTGGAGGTATATTTGTGTGTTTTTCTTTTATTGTGTGCATAGCCCTGAAACTGAACTGATATTCTCTAAGCCATCTATTAAACTAGCTAATAATAAAATAAAGTATTTTTTCAGGTAAAGCTTTGCTGTATTTTTAACAAAGATCCCATATAAACCATCTAGTTGTGTTAGAAGTATAGCAGTCCAAATGATGATATAAATGTATATTCTTTTTGTATACACACAGTTTCAAGTAATTCTTTATTCACCAGTGTTGTCTTTTAGTTTGTTATTCCCCATGCACAATGACATGATTATTTAGTGGTTTTGCTAAGTGCCAGGTTTTTTTTTCTGTGACTTTGTGAATGTGGTTATAAGCATTTTCCCAGAATATAAGAGAGTTATAGCACCGTTTTTGTCAGTTAGAAGGCTGTGTTTACATGTGAAGGGCAATAAAGGTTTAATGACAGCTGCTGTTATGTGTGGTATGATGTGCACACCTTTATAATATAATGAAAAAATTGAAGCGTAATTGTTATACAGTATATACAGAAAATAGCTATAAACCATACAGCATATCTTGGCATATCACTAGAAATAACAAATGATAGAAAGGTCAAAATTACATTTCATTGGTAGGCATTAATTTGTAGTTGTTAAAAGTTTTACCATCATCGCATATATTTTGATGAATTTACTCATCTAAAAATAAATAATGAAGTAAAATGTACAAGGGTACCTTTAAAAATACTAATAGTTAGACACACTAAATAATTAATCCAGACAATTTTGAAATAAATCTAGTTTTGGAGATGAATTAATTTATCCCATTCCATGTTTAATATCAATTTTGAGTCTTTTATGAGATTTATATACAGGATTGTTGTGCTTGCATTTTCAAGTGGTCATTCCTAAAGATTATAATTCTTGACAGGTGGAACTAGACCGCTTCCAGGATACATCACGTCTACTCAAAGATTACTACAAGGGCATGGAAGGAGTTCTCCCTGAGGCCAATCCCGAATTTGCACGAATTCCTCTAGTGGACATAACGGTGGACGATACTGGAGATTTAGACAGGTCCAAAAGGTATTAATGTCTCTAAATAATATTTTCTTTATCCTCCTAAAATCACTTTATAATGAATATAGTTGAGTATACAGTATGTGAATATTATCCACAAATGTATCATAAAGAAATGTGAATTTTAAATTTATTATAGACAACATAAATCCACTGCATAATTTTGACCTCAAAGGCTGTTTATGCAGTCTAGTCATTGTTTGAAAATTGTTGTGCTTCACTCACCAAGGAAACTCCATCCATTTTCTAGACTCTCTTTGTTGTTATAAGGTGCAAGAAGCCAGCATCTATCCTAATAATGGGACATTTATGAGTTGCAGGACATAATCTCGCAATCACTTGTACCAGGATACTTTATAGTTGACAGTTGGAGAATGTAGGTGGAAACTGGAAATTGGTGAAAACTTACTTGAACTTGAAGAGAACATGCAAATTCCACAGAGAAGGTTAACAGATTCAGGAACAAATCAAGTCCCATAAAGATAATGAGAAAACAGTTCAGACTGTTACATCACCAGACCACTTCGATGTACAAAATATTACAGTAAAATACCAATCTAGCAATAATTGCCTATATTAAAGTCCAAGGGTCAGTGTGTTACTCCATAGTCTTTCTATATGAATATATATACTAGCACCTTAAAAGTGGACATCAACTATTATTGATAAAATACATGGAATCCCACACATTGTACAGTGTTAATCAAATTAACACCATACTGTATGTTGCATGTTTAACTTTTTAACATATATAACCTTATGTTTTTACTTTTGATATTCCAGCAGTAACATAATCCAAATGTAAAAAAATATCTTTAACTCTTGATGTTTTTCATTTTTAATATTCCTTAATTTTTCAGCTTCTTATTTCTTATTCACTATTCAAAAGTTTTGTCTTTCCTTTTATTTTTGTTGCATATTTGATTTTTTTTCCATATATGACTACTATTGAACTGATTATTGTGATAATTAATTATACTTATGCCTAATTTCTGCCTGTGTTCACCCATGATGTACATCTCTTTGAACTCGTGTTAACAAGGAAAGTTGTTACGTTTATAAAAAAATCAATGAGTTTAACGTTCAATCCATCAACCTATAATTTTATATAGTGCAATCAATACCTTGCAAAATTACAAGCTATTATTGGTTATCAATATTTTATTATAATGTGAAATATAAGAATTTAGCAGTACAATAAATAGAAAAATAGCAAATAAAAATGATTCACTGGCATACAGCAAGAGTACCTTGGAAGTACTATAAATACAAGTATCACAAGACAGTATACAATCCATGGTATCAGCAGTATAAAAGTACAAAAACAGGGTACAAAGCAATATGAATAGAAATGGTAATGTTAAGTAACACATAGGGCTATACAGATCTAGCACACCTATAGCATAAAATAGCATAACAGGGTGAACTGAAATTTATTGTCAGATATGTGTGTGTTAGCACACCATACAGGAAGGTAATGACAGTAAAATCAGAAATCATGGACACTAGTAATAAAGAGTCAACAATTTAGAAGCAGAGACAATGAACAGGTCTTCAGTAGTCATTATTTGTTTTTTTGCATGTTGGATGCTAAGTTTCCCTTCTCTGTTTTCTGTGATCTTAAGCATACTTGGAGGTGAAATCTGTTCTTCTGAATTCATTTTCTACTACTTCCATCCACACTCTTTATTTGACTTCCATCCATCCATCCATTTTCCAACCCGCTGAATCCAAACACTGGGTCACGGGGGTCTGCTGGAGCCAATCCCAGCCAACACAGGGCACAAGGCTTATTTGACTTTCTCTGCACTTTATTCCTTTCTCTGTCTTCTTCTGTTCCTTCCTTAGTCAGAAGTTCTTCCCTGCTTCTTCCAGTGATGTCACTTTTTACTAGCACATCAGTCTTTGCTCCTAAATCCACATTTATCTTCCAGCCTACCCTCTATTCCTCTACATATCTACCTTACTCTTCTCATGTCATAGCTCTGATCTGTACTTCATACTCTTTTTTCATTGACTGCTGTATGCCGCACATCCAACATACAAACACAGTTTATATAATATTTTATCATCAATTCTGGAGGGGTTCCTCTAGATGTCAGAATGTGGAACAGCTCAGAAATCCTGTATGTGTGAGACAACTTAAGTAAAATTACTATAATGTGTGAGAGTTGACGAGTGATGTCACTCCCTGCAGTCATTACAGTTCTACAAGTAAAAAAAAACAATTAACAGACTGAATGAAATGGACTATAACACATGCCTTTTTCTCTGCGTTTGTCCCAATCATTTTTCTAGTGCTGCAGGATCAGCTCATTCTGACAAACAGTCAAAAGCTATAGACAAGAGTGAAGCTGATGATGAAAAGAAAGGTAAAACAAAAAAGTAAGTCTTTGAATGTTTACGTTATCCACCTTAATGAAAGGACTGTCTGTGTGTCTATCCAATTGCTATGTCTCTGAAATAAAATTCATTACTACAAGTGTTTGTAATGTACCATCTGTTGGCATGACAAGTGTGACACATCTGTCTATATTTCATTTATATGTCATTTGGTATGTAATTTGTAAAAACACTTTATTGGAATAACAAATGCAATGCATTTTATTACTGCAAATGTTTGTGATGCTCCATCTGTTGGAATGACAAATGCAATTCAATTTATTACTCCAGGCATTGCAAAATAAATTCCAATAGATGTTTTCACTGAAAACATTAACACTAAGGTCTACTTTGATTACTTAGATTTGTTTTAGATGGGTAGCACAGCTAGTACGGGAATAAAAATAAGACTATGTTATCTGAGTATCCCAACCATGTACTAGCCAGCTCATAACAGGCAGACTTTCTTGCATTGTATAATTTATAAATGTACTTTTGAAATGCAAATGTGCGACACTTTAGTGATGTTACATTATTATAAATAACATGGTTTATCCACAAGTGTAATTTAGTAAATCTGAAAAGAAAAGATGAAACAGAAAGAAAACCCAGTAATGTAAACATGTGTATATATTAGTTTTGGTTTGTGCTCTTTTTTTTTTTTTGCAATTTCGTTTCTATTTTTTCTGGTTATTATAAACCGTAGCTGTCTGGACTAAATATATAGCAACTGTAATGCATGAGGCAATCTGTAATCTGCAATCTATAATACATTAGGTGTTTGTGGTTTGAGTTTGAACTGCACAATTTTCTGACCTGAAGCACTACAATATTTAATTCAGTATCATTCCTCCATCCATTTACTAAATACATATTTTCCAGTTGAGGGTCAAGTGGAGCTGAAAAGTCCCAGAAATGCAGGTAACAGAACAGGAGCCAGCCTAGGATGAGGTGCTAGTGTCTTACTCATGCACACCAGGCTAAACGGTGGCTGTATGCTGAATCAAGGATAATGAGATACCATATGAACTGAAATGGCTTTACTTACAGTGGGCATGTGAAAATAACGAACATTGATAAAAGCATGTTAAAGATTTCAAAGGTTGTTGATGCCACCTAAAGACTAAGGAGATATACTTCATTCCTTTATTTTTGTTTTTATCTGTGCATATCAGTTGCCGGAGTTATGTTCCATGTGTTTTTGGGGGGTGGTCCCTCAAAAGCTGTTGCTACCTTATTACCTCAACTTATTCAAATGCCAGTGGAAAGAATAAGGAAAACTGCCATAATCTGTGTGTTAGTATGTACAGTCACTTGGTATGGTTTAGCTTGAATTAATTTAGTCTAGCTAACATAATGATTTTTTTCATTCTATTTTAGTAAGGTGTTTTGTCATTTTTGAGTGACCCTGTGCTCCTCTTTACACTCTTTATTAGGTAGATCTTAACAATATGTCTTAAATCTTATACTCTTACCACACTTTCAGGTACTGTAGTTCAGCACTTTCTCCTTTCCTTTTTATAATGTATGTTTATAACAACAGGCTATTAGACTAAAAGAACAGGCAGGAGAAAGTGTTACACTTTTATTCATTTTGTATTGTAGGTAATATACGCAGCATATTAAAAAAGTACTAATGTAAGTGCTAACAAACCATATAACGTAATAGTGCTAGATGTGTAGTTTCAGGTGGCACATAAACTTGTAGTTACACTCAGTTTTTTTTCATAGCAACCTCATCATCTGCACAGGGTCCAGCAGCCACCAAGGCTGCCATGATAGAGATGGTTTCTCAAGATGGAGAAATAGAGAGATAGAGAGTAGAAATGTAAAGAGACCACAAATGTATACCAGTTCCCGTCACCCATCTTTGACCAGTGGCACACTGTGGTACAGAGTGACCCTCCTGATTCAGTGACTAATCCTAATCAGGCACAACAAAGAATAAGTGTCTACCAACTTCAAAGTGTCTTGAACTAGCATGTAAATCCCAATAAGTTCCAAAAGTACTACAGAAAAATGCCCACAAGACAAAGATATCGCTGTCAAACTCTGGCCAGTAATAAGGGCGACAACCAAATTTTTATAAACTAAAAAGTTTATTTTCACAAAATGCTTTTGGTGATTTGAAAAACAATGAAACTCCATGGAGCACAAAACCTTTAAGGCAATCCAATGCAAACAAGTCGCAATACAGTAATCCAGAAATTAGTCTAACACAGAGCACAAAGGTCAAAATTCCAAAGGCACAAGCGCAGCCCAAAACACCAAAAAAATTCACCATTCTCAAGCATGGTTTTAATGAACCATCAGGAACTCTGGAAGACCCTCTGGATTTATAGGATGGAGGGTAGTTCTTGATGCTGATTGGCAGGTAGCAACAGCTTTTGAGGGACCACCCAAAAACACATGGAACATAACTCTGGCAACTGATATGCACAGATAAAAACAAAAATAAAGGAATGAAGTATATCTCCTTAGTCTTTAGGTGGCATCAACAACCTTTGAAATCTTTAACATGCTTTTATCAATGTTTGTTATTTTCACATGCCCACTGTAAGTAAAGCCATTTCAGTTCACATGGTATCTCATTATCCTTAATTCAGCATACAGCCACTGTAGAAAGATTGTTTTCTGTATTGTAAAGAGGTTTGTTAATATTCTGATAAACCTTATATCACAGTATCCATCAAAGCATTGGTAGACTTTTTTAAAGTAAAGTACATTATCAAAATGAACACCAAATAAATAGTTATAGTTGACCGCCACAGTCGTATGACACATCAACTCTGAATACATTGGCACTTTCCCATCTTAATTGAAGGTGAATCAAAGTGTCCAATTATGCAGTGCTTATATAAAGTGGAAGAAAGGTTCACAAACTGGAAGAATTTTCCATGTTTTCAGAACCTGATATTCCATGTTGATTTTTGGATTGCATGTTTCAGTCTCATTATCAGATGTATATATTTACATAATACTCATAGTATTTGTACTGTATACACATACATTGCACGTCTGTATTTGTTGTAGAAATGGTTTTTTTTTTCTTTTTTCTATTTATTCTTTATTGACTATTTGCACTTTGTGTTGTCTTGTGCTTAATTGGAAGAGCAGGCAGGGTAAGATTTTTGTTGTACAGTGTGACTGACTCTTTACTGTGCTGTGGGAAATAGCCCGGACACAGACAGACGGACACCATGTTAAAGTCCACCACACATTTATTCTGTACACTATTTATAAGGTCCATTAAATGCACAACCCAGTGCCGCAGCACCAATCACCCCAACAGTCCAGGCCTCTGTCCACAATATGCCTTCAGGCCGCCTCCTTCTCTCCTCTATCTTTCTCACTCTCGGACCTCGTCCTCTTCCACCCAACTCCAGCCTTTATTGAAGGGAGGCGGCCCCTTTTATAGTTACCTGGATGTGCTCCAGATGGTTCCCGGCAATCTTCCGCTGACACGCCCCTGTGTGGCGGAAGTGCTGGCTGTCTCTCCGGAAGCACTCCGGGTGTCTCTTTTCTTCTTCCCCCCAGCACCTCCTGGTGTGGCGGAAGTGCTGGGGTCCCAAGTCCTCCAGGCATGAGGACGCCCCCTGGCGGTGACCACAGGCCCCTACAGGGTTGAGCTTCCAAGCCCTGTACCCGTGGCCCCCAATATAACCAGGGCGGTCGCCCCCTCGTGGTCCGGAGGAGGCATGAGCCCTCCTCCTGTCCTCCTGGGTGTCCCGGCTGGGTACCACCCCCAGCCGCGTGCCACATGTGCATATGACAATAAATTCTCATTCGCATTCTCAACCTGACATGTGAGACATGGTACTTTTTATTTAGCTACATAATGACAAAGATGCACACTTTATGAAATGGTAGCACAGTTTCATTTTTTCAGGTTCATTAAATCATAGCTTCATAGCAGATCTATCTAAGTTTTGGCCAACTTTACTAAATAAAGATTTGCTTGCCAAAAATATAAGGCAGTGATAATTGTTTTTTGCAGAATCCCACTACTGTCCCGAAAATCACAGCCATCTGATCAAAATGGAACAAAAGGGAAAGCACAACCTGTGAGCATCAAAAATAAAGACGAACAATTATTAATGGATATTTGGCAGACAGCAATGTCATCAGTATCAAACATGGTGAGTTTTACTGTCATTGGTTTATGCTCAGGTAGAAAACCTATACAAGACACTTTCTAACATTTAATATCATTTTCAATACTAGAGCATTTAATCTACAAGTACTTTCATTTTCTCACTGCTTGAAATAATGTCATAGTTAGCTCTCCCATCGTCACCTATTTTCAATGGCCAATCCCCCTCACCATCTGTACTGCATCAGTAAATCCTATCACTTCATCTGCTATGGCCAGTGATGCGTCCACCTCAGACAGTCAGTATGGGCTGTCTATAACTAATGACCAAGTAAGGACACAACTGAGGAGGTTACACACTTGAAAATCCAGGGGACTGGATAAAGTCAGTTCTTGAGTACTAAAAGTGTGTTCCAACTTTGTGGTCTCCTCTGTTCCATTGCTGTGAAAGTCATCCCGTATTATTCAAGTTCCTGAGAAGGTAGGCATCTCTTCACATATTGACTTTAGACCAATGGCCCTTATATTCCACATCATGAAGATCTTAGAGTGGCTGGTCCTGCAGTATATAAGTCACCTTGTGAAAGGCCACCTGAACCCACTGCAGTTTGCCTATTGGGAAAAGATTGAAGTTGAGAATGCAGTGATCCATCTGCTCCACAGGGTCAGCAGAACCACAGTTTTTGAGGCTCAAGAGACTGTGTCTCTGATCAGAATGTGAGCAACACTGGAGCAACATAAGGAACAATGTTGTTATCTTTTATGTTCACTCTGTACATCTCTGACTATAAAAATAACACCATGTCATGTTAGAAGGTATCATGTTGATGCTGCACTAATATGGCACATTGACAAGGGGAATGAGACAGAAAATAGGAATCAGGTGGAGAACTTTGTTTATTAATGCAAAGAGAATTGTCTGCAACTCACCATAAGAAAAACCAAGGAACTGGTCATTGACTTTCACAATCTCAAAGAAGCTGGGCACTGCTACAGGTATTTGAGGGTCCACAGCAGTGACAGGATGGATGCCTCTCATATCACAGAGGAGCTATATAAGAAAGAGCAGAACAGGCTCTTCTTTCTTAGGAGACTGGGTCCCTTTAATGTGGGAAGTGACATCCTTAATATGTTCTGTAACTGTGATGGTCAGTGTGGTTTTCTGTGCTGTAGTGTGGCACTGGTGTAGAGGTAACATCACTTTAAGAGAGACTCACAAAATCAACAAGCTGATTAAGAAGGCAGACTCAGTTGTGGAAGAGAATGAAAACAAAACTGATGGCCACCATGAACAATATTGCACATCCCCTCTCTTACACAGTAGCATTAAATACCTTGAGCCAACAAATTGGTCAGCAGAAGTGGGTCAAGAAATGCAACTGGTGGTCCTTCACACCTACAGTAATACACCCATATAATGCCTCTGTGTGACTGCTCTCTTATCATTAGCCATGGTAGAGTTTTTTGTTCTTTTTTCTTTCTTGTATGTGGTTGAGGGGGTTATTGTGGTTGTTTCGCATAATATTTCTAGATTTCTTGAGATTCTGTAAAAGTTATTACAAAGAAAGTACTCTATCTATCTATCTATCTATCTATCTATCTATCTATCTATCTATCTATCTATCTATCTATCTATCTATCTATCTATCTATCTATCTATCTATCTATCTATCTATCTATCTAATGTAAGATAAGAACTGTCTACCATAGTTAGAACAAAGTAAAAATTCTTAAATGTACTTCCCGATCAAACATTTTATCATTGAATGCTTTTAGGTCATGGGTGAAGCACAGCAAAGAGAAGCTGAAGAGGCACAGGAACAGCTCCAGAGTGAGGAAAGAGAAAGGCAAAAAGCATCCCAAGCCTCAGCTGCAGCTGCAAGTGCAAAAGACAAGAAAAAGGCACCAAAGTCTGCTAAAAAGAAAGGTTATTACAGTAGAACAATGGAAGCATCTATCTATCTATCTATCTATCTATCTATCTATCTATCTATCTATCTATCTATCTATCTATCTATCTAGGATGCGTTTAAAAGTCATGTACTTCTTCTTATTCTTCATTAAAGAAAAGGCTCCTTTAAAGTATGCAAGATTTGTTTAACAACATTTTTAGCTCAGTGTTATTGAGAAAGGCAATTATAGGCTGAACATTTTGTGGTTCAGCTTTATTAACTTTATTATTAAAATGATGTTTTTACTAACTACTGTGTACTCAGAGCAGCTGAAAATAATACATAACTATACATTACCAATAATACCACACTAAAAAACACATAACACGAAACATGCTGTATATACAATATATATATATATATATATATATATATATATATATATATATATATATATATATATATATATATATATATTATACAAAGTTATTGTCTGTTATACCTGCATTTTTATCACTCTTTAATTTAATATTGTTTTTTATCATAATGCTGCTGCTGGAGTATGTGAATTTCCCCTTGGGATTAATAAAGTATCTATCTATCTATTTATACAGTACATAATATTATATACAATATATACTGTATGTAATATGCAGTGTTGTTTATGTTGCACTATTTGTTATAAGATTTGTTATTTTGATTGGCTGCTCAGTATTCTTACACCCTGTAGATCGGAACTACTACTAGTATGAGGGACAACAGTCCTGTACCATTTTCCAGAAGAAAGGAGTGAGAATAATGACTGTGTAAGATGAACAAGTTGGCCATTTTGACCATCAATCAACACTAAATAACCCATAATGACAAAGTGAAAACATGTTTTAAGAGAGAGTTGCAAATTTATTAAAAATAAAAGCAGAAATTGTATTTATATTATATAAGCATTGAGACTCTTTGCCTGTGACACTTCAAATTCTGGCCAGGTGTATCCTATTTGCCTTAATCATCCTTGAGATAAGTCTAGAACTTGACTGGAGTCCACCTGGGGAAAAACTGAATTGGTTGGACATCATTAAGTAAAACACACACTGATGTACCTTAAGGTCCGACAATTCACACTGCATGTCAGGACAAAAAACAAGCCTGTGGTGAAGCATAGGCAAGGGGATAAAAACATTTTTAAAATTTTGAGTGTTCCCAAGAACACAGTAGTGTTAGTAACTGAAACAAAACAGGTTTGGAACTCTCAGGACTCTTTCTAGAGCTGGCTCTTCTGGCCAGACTGCATAAACATCTAAATAGCATCCCCTCCAATGTAGTTGGCCTTCAGAAGTGATATAATTTAGGACTTTTGAAGTGATTTAACTTTTTGTTCGATATGTAATCACATCTTTCACATATAATCAGTACAAGGCTGATAGATAAGTTTAAAAATGATTTCTACATAACATATATTGTTGTAATGTTGTTTTATGTTATTGAAGCTATTTTTGCAGAGTTTTATGAAAATGTCCTGACCTTTAGTTTAAATTTTAAACGTTTCACAAATCTATTATGGCATTAAACATGAAACTATTAATGACAATTAAAGCAATTTTTCCACAGGAGCTCCAAGTCCTACTCCTCGTCCTGCCTCATTTCCAACTGCAGAACAGAGTGCGGAAGAGCTAAAAAAGAAGAGGCGAAAAGAAAAAATGAAAAAGGAATATTATGGTGCTCTTCAGCTTGAAGGTAAAAATGCAGTCCTTCTTCTCCATAATCTTAATACATAATTTGCCTGCCTCCTCACTCACTCACGTCCGTCCGAAGCCGAATGCGCAGTCGCCTTCTGTGCACGTCCGAAAAACCTTACGAGACCGACATCCAACCCCAACATCGCGGCAGGCGGCAGATTTACGGCCGCAAAAATTCAAAGAGAAAGGCGACTTTGATTAAAGCTCTAGAGGCCTGAAAGGCAATTTCGACTACAGCTCGAGGCCTAATTATGCATTCTGATTCAATTACGCATTCATTCAATACACCTATATCAGGTTTGTGGTGCTTATACTTATTACTATTCCATATTGTACTGGAACATTCATCATTCAATATTATACTACTGTATAGGCCTGGAAAATTCATCAACTAACAGTACAAGCCTATACAGTAATGAGTAAAGCGGACTACAATCATTCCAAAACAACTTCTTTGTTACTTATCATTTGTTCTTCATACACTGCTGACCCAAACTCGTGCCCGTTTCATCTTACGTTATCAAAACGGGCTCTTTGTCTAGTTTTATATAATGGATACTGACTTGCTAATAAAATGTTTATAGACCTTATCAACATTTAAATTCTAAGGGGGGAGAAAGAGAGCAAGATATTTCTAATCTATCCTTTGTACCCCCACAATTTTAAGTGCCAACACAATAATAGGCCTCATAGCATTAACTCCTAGCAAATTTAGAAATTAAAGTTAATGCTATCGTATGTAATGATGTACTACCTTAATATAATACTATAAAATGTCAGCAACTTTTAAATTCTTTAAAGTCATTGGGCTTACTGAAATATTGCAAAGGGCTTGCAAATGTCAGTGTTTCAAGATTTTGTTAACAAATTAAATATGAAGTACATGGTGTATGTTGTATATTAATTGTAACAGTAGTAATATTATTGTACCACACACAGTACAGTGAAAAATCTTACTTCCATGTCTGACTAACATGCAGAAAGAAAAGAATGTATTAAACTACACGATGAACCCCTTAGCCCTGTCTCCACTTGTGCGGTTATGCTTTCAGTTCCAGAAACCTTGTAGAAAACACCATGAGAAAAAATGAAGTGGAGTGACTTGGCTCACTTCTGGGATCTGTAATAACTGATTGTGTAATAGCTTATTGGGCGGCACGGTGGCACAGTGGTGGCTGCCTCGCAGTTAGGAGACCCGGGTTCACTTCCCAGGTCCTCCCTACGTGGCGTTTGTATGTTCTCCCCGTGTCTGCATGGGTTTCCTCCGGGTGCTCCGGTTTCCTCCCACAGTCCAAAGACATGCAGGTTAGGTGCATTGGCGATTCTAAATTGTCCCTAGTGTGTGCTTGGTGTGTGTGTGTGTGTGTGTCCTGCAGTGGGCTGGCGCCCTGCCTGGGATTTGTTCCCTGCCTTGTGCCTTGTGTTGGCTGGGATTGGCTCCAGCAGACCCCCATGACCCTGTAGTTAGGATATAGTGGGTTGGATAATGGATGGATGGATAATAGCTTATGTTGAATAATTCTGGAATTTTATATAGATCCATAATATATGACTCTGGGATACTCATAATATCTAGTGCGGTGTTTTCAGTATTTTAAAAGTTTTGAGTATATTAAAAAATTGTACATTTTGTGTTTTTATAGAGGCTAGAGTAAAATCACGCCTTGAAGTAATTAAAGCAAAGTCTTTAAATGTGATCCGAGACCTACAAAGAAAATCAGAAAATACATATAAAGATATGGACGACTGGCTTGGTTCAAGATTCCTTGCAGAAATGAAAAGGTATAGTGCATATTCATGAACATATATGTTTATGTTTTGTTCTTTATATAAAACAGACCAAGCATACTAAATGCAAGATATAATCATGAAACTGCAGTAAAGCCTAAAAAGGCATGGATAACGTTTGTTTTTATGTTACATACAGCACATTATGTATATTCTGAAAACATGTCAAATGTAATTGAAAATAACTCTACTCTCTGTATGCTTTTTTTTCTAATAATTTAATTGACTTCATGTTTTTCTAGTAGTAATAGGCTATTAGGGACATAACAGTAGGGAATCCCTGAAAACTTTATCAGTGTAGCTTCAACTGTAACTTTTACCAAGTGAAATTTGAACTCAGTCCAGATAGAGACATTCCCTTGCTACCTATTTGGGTCTTCCAGGTCTCT
Source organism: Erpetoichthys calabaricus (assembly GCF_900747795.2). Lineage (NCBI taxonomy): Eukaryota > Metazoa > Chordata > Cladistia > Polypteriformes > Polypteridae > Erpetoichthys > Erpetoichthys calabaricus. The sequence goes on along the minus strand of NC_041398.2, from coordinate 210,872,663 downwards.
CTAGAGAACAGGTCTCTTTAAAGTTCAAGGATCAAGCTCAGCACTGCAGGGAAAAAAGACATGACTCAAATAGCATCAGCTTCTCCAATACATTTAATATGTATGCATTACGCTGGGTTTTTATACATATACTGTATATATTATTAATTATGTACTGTTTTTAAGCATTGATAACCTCACTGACGTGGCACGTCATCACATTGAGAAGGGATCCCAGATTCGTAACGAACTAGCCCTGGCAGGTTCTGAATTTTATATCAGGGGTGATGTGAGAGTGGTTAAAACCCCAGAGCCTGCTCCACGACCTTCTTCTGTTGAGTTCTCAATTGATGGTAGCCTGACAATCAGACAGCTCAACTCATTATTTGAACAGTTTTATGCACTAGCACCATCAGGTGAGTATTTTATATTTTTTCATTACTTTTCATTGCTTTCATTATTTTGCTACTTTTGAAACTTACCGAGTATTTCCTCTGGGTACACTGGTTTTCTTTCCTCCCATATCCCAAATATATTTCTGTTAGGTTAAATAGTGATTCTGAACTGGACTTGTGTGAATACAAGAGAATGTGTCAATGGACTGTCTCCATGTCCAGGGATGGTTGGCTGCCTTACACTTGACATAGATGGAAGAAGCTCCATCCCCTTATGACAATGAAATAGATTAAGGGAGTCTGAGAGTGTTATTAGGGCTTATATTAAAACACTGTATATTTACCAGCAGTTGACTTAGTGGTGCAGTGGTTAGGACAGTGCATCATAGCTTCTTTGACTGACTATCTATCTATCTATCTATCTATCTATCTATCTATCTATCTATCTATCTATCTATCTATCTATCTATCTATCTATCTATCTGTCTATCTGTCTGTCTGTCTGTCTGTCTGTCTGTCTGTCTGTCTGTCTGTCTGTCTGTCTGTCTGTCTGTCTGTCTGTCTGTCTTTATTTGAAATTTTTAACACATAATTGTCCTAATATGAATGATGTGAGTTTCCCCATCCAAATGATTGCCCACCCATGTATGGATGGTTCTCACTTTGTGTCTGATGCTGCTGGGATATGCTCTTGATGATGAACTAAGCAACATCATGAAATGTTTGTATGTACAGTATGCATACAATGGATTTGAAAAGTCTGCATACACTTTTTGACATTTCTCTTTTTGTTCCTGCAAATGCTTCGTCCTGGGTATGGGGATTGGTACTCCCAGCCACCATAAAAAAAACCTCACACTGTTGCAGTGTGGTGCTGAGTTGTCACCCGCTGCACTTGGGTCCCAATCCAGGAGGATCGGCGTGTGGTGTGTGCGGCAACGAGCTATCAGCACATGCTCCCAGCCTCTCTCTCTTTTTGTGCATTTAAAGACTAAAATCAAGAAAAATCATCTCACACCTTTTTTCACCGTTAATGAGGTAGTGTAGCTGCTTTAGCACACTTTACAGCTTTTTCAAATTGATTCCACATCAGGTGATACAAAGTTTGGGTCAACTGTGCAATGCACTGCTCTGTAAAAGGCTGTTGACCACTAAGTTGGTTTATATCAGAACATGTCATGGAGATCTGCCTCTATTCATTGGTCAAGAAGCCTGTCTTCATTTCAAGCACACAGCATTGTGGGAATCGCATCTTTACTGTTGACATTATACGCAGAGTTTTCTGGAAGTAACTGTTTATAATATTTTAGCCAAACATGCACACATTTTTCATGTTTTGACCATTTGAATGTATATCGGACATGTGGATTATGTGGCATGAGTTATGTGAGAATTGTTTTTATTTTTTTCCATGGACGTTTACTGTTATCCACACTTGGTCACCACAGGGCCCTGTTTAGTTTAAATATTCAATATTTTTTTTTTTCCATTAAACCACGAGATTAAAAATTTTGTCAACCACCACTACCAATCACATGGGGTAAGTAATATTTATAAAAATACAATTTTTAGGAGGAGTATTACTTTCAGCAGAGGAAATATAAACCTCTAACGAGACAGGCTTTTACAAAGGCACAAATCACAATGCTTAAGCACAAGTACCACTGGAATTCCCCTAATTTATATCCTGTGCCCACTCATCTTGTAATTCCTGCACAGCAATCATGGCATAGCAAAACCCATGGATAAGAAAGTCCATGAGCAATAGGCAGGTATGACGAAGATTTTGGTGAGAACCCCAGCCCATTCCATGCAAAAATAAATAGCTTCAATATTAAGATATTTTGGCATAAAGCGTGCTGCTCTATATTGAAGGCTGAAGTTAACACTTAAATTCCTCCTTTAACACGACAGAGATCTAAAGTACACAGAAAATTCAGCCAAGGAACAGCTGAGGAAAAAGAAAAGATGGCTATCCAGCAGAATGCTATAAATTGGAATCTGTTCAATTAGCTCTGCTAATGCTGTCAACATTTGTGAAAGCTCAAGAAAGTGCATAATAGTCAAAATACTACACAAGGCATCAATTGATGTTTTTTTCCAAAACAGAATTATAACACCCTTAGAGTGTTCTTCCTACAAACCAATGTCCTTACAGTACTGTTAAGATTCAGCTGAAAGCTTTAACAAAAAGTGCAAAAAACATGCCACCCTCTATAATATTGGACGATGAACCTACAGACATTTACTCTCAGTTCTTTGAATGTTCTTTAATAATATATACCTACAGTACTATGTGGATTTAGATTTTGACTCAACATATGTTAATGGATTAAATTATATTCCAGACCAGAAACCTTTGTTTGCATAAGTAAAATAATTTCTTATTTTACTTAGGAATGTGGAATCATACAGGGCTGCCCATTAACATCAATACTATTTGCTATCACTTTTGTACCCCTGGCTCCACAAACAACCAGAAATTCAGCTGACGTTAAGAGAAAGACACAAATAAAATCTGTCTCTGTCTCTTTATGCCAAGGATATTGTACTCAACATTACTTATGCATATTTGTCACTGCCAAGTGTGATGAAAGTTTTACAGACATTATGTAGAATTCCCGCACTCATATAAACATATTGTTCCTAGTCTTGCACATCACAGTTTCTTACAATTTTTTTCAGAACAGTCAAAATGCTTAAAATTAAAGATCTTTTTGAATTCAATTTTTGAAATTTGTGGTAAACTACCATGACCTTACAGTCATCTTATTATCTTACATTAGCTGTGACAATAAATATTGTTAAAATCAATATTCTTGAAAAGTTACTATTTTACTATTTATCAACAAATCCTTTTTTTAAGAATTTAGAAAGAATTTTTGAAGATGTTTTTGGTTCTAGATCTTCCTATCAATAACTCTTATGCCATTCTCTAACCTGCTTAGTCCTGATCAGGGTTGCAGGGTCTGCTGGAGCCCATCCCAGCTAGCACAGGGCACAAGGCAGGGAACAAACCCTGGACAGAGCGCTGGTCCATCGCAGGGCAAACACACACACACACACACCAAGTGCACACTAGGTCCAATTTAAAAGTATGATAATCATCAGGCTTCCTTAAGCTATGCAGTGTTTTATTTAATGAAGTTAATTGTTGTCCAGACCTTCATATATCAATATATATGCATTCTTTGAAAAATTATGCCTATATTTACTATGTGCACACCAGAAATTTTGTTAAAGGAAACCTTCTAAACATTCCTTGTCTTCCTTCAATATCTACAGTATGGTGAATATATACTATTCTGTACTGATTAAGATGTTGGCAACATTTCCAGACTGTGCCAAATTATTTCCAAAAGTGCACTCCTTAACATGTTCTGAAGCAACGTTGAGCCTAAGGCCTCCAAATTAGATTCTCAAATGAATGCAGTTCAGCCCTTAACAAAATACAACATTCATCAGTTTGAGCAAAACATGATGTAATTCAGATAAAAATTGCATATTGCACTTTTCTCAACTACAGTTACAGTATATACAAATTGTTACCACAATGTCGTCAAGCTAATGTCATATGTATTAAGAATGCTCAACTCTCAACTCATTTCGGGAAAAAATGTTTACTTATTTGTTATATAACTTTGGATTTATTATTACTCCCAATCTTCTGATACAATTTTTCAGAGTAAAACCAGATGGGACAAAGTTCTATTGTGAACACATCTTTTGTGATATCGTATTTCATTGTTCACTCATCATGTTATTGTGTAATCAATTACCAGGGCTGGCCCAAGGTACAGGCAGGCTAGGCAACCACCTAGGGCACTGAAATTTTAATGGGAGTTAACAACAAGGCAATGGCATCTTTTTTACGAGAAAAAAAAAGTTAAAATAAATGTACTCAATAATTTGCATTCTGGTATGGAACATATTTGTGCTATTTTTTTTATTTTAAACTGTGCTAAGATCTATAATAATAAAAGGCAAAGCCCTCACTGACTGACTGACTGACTGACTCATCACTAATTCTCCAACTTCCC